>NC_030431.2:24463082-24618082 GCF_001660625.3 Ictalurus punctatus
AGGGTTTTGTAGATAAAGAAATGAACTATCTACCTACACCGATCAGCTATAATATTAAATCCACCTGCGTAATATTGTATAGGTTCCATCGAGAAATGGACCTCTCAAGACCTCTGAATGTGTGCTGTGGTATCTGGCACCAAGATGTTTGTAGCAGATCCTTAGGAACCCTAGGAATGTGGAGGCCAAGTCAACAACTTGAACTCTTTGACATTTTCCTCAAACGATTTTTGCAGTGTGGCAGGGTGCATTATCCTGCTAAAAGAGGCCGCTGTCATTAAGGAATACCAGTCTCATGAAAGGGTGTACTTGGTCTGCAACAACGTTTAGGTATTTGGTATGCCAGGAGCCAAGGTTCCCCAGCAGAACATTAACCTGAGCATCACACTTCCTCCGTCGGCTTGCCTTCTTCTCCTAGTGCATCTGGGTGCCATCTTTTCCCCAGGTAAACAACGCACACGCACCCCGCCATCCACATGATGTAAAAGAAAACGTGATTCATCAGACCAGGCCACCGTCTTCCACTGCTTTCATGGCCCAACTCTGTTTCTCACGTGTCCATTGTAGGTGCTTTCAGTGGTAGACAGGGGGCAGCACTATGGGGGCTATGCTGCAGCTAAGCTGTGATGCACTGTGTGTTTGGACACACAGTGTCCAAACACAGTTTGCTACAGTAGCTCTTTTGGGTGATTGGACCACACGGGCTAGACCCAGTCACCAGTTCATCAGTTGTCCTTCCTTGGATCACGGAACTAACCGTTGCATACCGGGAACACCCCACAAGACCTGTCATTTTGGAGATGCTCTGACCCAGTCGTCTAGCCATCACAATTCTCCCTTGTCAAAGTCTCTCAGATCCTTACGCTTGCCCATTTTTCCTGCTTCCAACACATCAACTTTGAGAACTGACAGCTGCCTAATACATCCCACTTCTCGACAGGTGCCACTGTAATGAGAAAATCAACGTTATTCACTTCACCTGTCAGGGGTGTTCATGTTATGGCTGATGGGTCTCTCTCTCTCTCTCTCTCTCTCTCTCTCTCTCTCTCTCTCTCTCTCTCTCTCTCTACGCATATAAAAAAAGTTAACCTAAAACTATACAATTTGAGTGTTGCACCTCACACATTCCAAAAATGCAGGACGCTACGCTTTCCTACAGTTCAGACAAAACAAATCATGTTTACTGCTTTAAACCTGGACAGCACATTTAGGACGCTTGGCACTGCTTTCGCTGTGATTAATTCTTCTTCTCTCAACTGATCTGAAAGATATCTGTGATTCCTGCACTGCTGGAACTTTCTAGAAATACATATATATATAGAGAGAGGGGCGGGGTGGGAGTCCATCAGCTTTATTAAACGAGCAGCACTTCACGGCGCCTGGCTGAAGCTTTGTGTTTGTCGGCGTGTGTCTGTGCACTCGTACGAAACCGAATGTTTTATACAGGATGTGAAGTATAATCAGTAGCTGTGGGCTGAAATGGCTTCCTCTATCCGAGTTTTAATACACGAAGAACTAAACATCTGGAGAAGGAAGGCTTTCAGCAGACAAAATCCAAGACGTGTGGACGGAAGCATCTGGTCCTTCCTTAACAATCAAACACACTCAGTTACATATGATTGCCATTCTACTGTCGATCAGCATGGAGTAATCTGTTCATCTGTCATTTTCCATGTTTCCAAACAGCTGTGCAAAGGGAATCAGCGGAACCATTTCCGATGTATCGAGAAATCCAAATATGTCAGGTGCCGAATGAAATCCTTCCATTTTTTTCTGGTCATTTTCAGAGGAATAATCCAAAATGTATGTATATGAGGATGCAAAGAGTGAACCGTGTCACCATTAATTTACAACTAAATCGATAGTACTAAAAGTAGAAAGGGTTAGTGGTCAGCACGTTCGCCTCACGCCTACAGGGTCTGGGGTTCGATTCCCACCGTGGCCCTGTGTGTGCGGAGTTTGCATGTTCTCCCCGTGCTGCGGGGGTTTCCTCCGGGTACTCCGGTTTCCTCCCCCAGTCCAAAGACATGCATGGTAGGCTGATTGGCGTGTCTAAAGTGTCCGTAGTGTATGAACGGGTGTGTGAGTGTGTGTGTGATTGTGCCCTGCGATGGATTGGCACCCTGTCCAGGGTGTACCCTGCCCTGTACCCCATGCTCCCTGGGATAGGCTCCAGGTTCCCCGTGAGCCTGAAAAGGATAAGCGGTATAGAAGATGGATGGATGGATGGATGATTCTGGTGCTACTGCATTAGTTAGTGCTGTATTTGTGTTATTCCTGTTAGAAGAGATTGTGTGTTAGCTAATGCAGCTACAATAGCAAGATATTTCAAACGCACTGTTGAAAATCGCAATCAGGTTTCTTTTCTTGCTTACAATTGTCCAGTGACTTTTACCATTATACTGTAGTAATGTGAAATCCAGTGTAGACGTAGTGGAGATGAAAACGGTGCGAACAAAGAAGTTCCAGAATGCAATGCAGCTAAACAGTGCTGAGTTACAGCAGAGACTAGGCTCAGCTACGGTAGTTAGCGTGACGCTGTCGATGGTGGTATTAGCGTGGAATCTGAAGGCTGTTTGATATGGACGTAAGAGAGTTGGACAGAATATAAAGGGGCTAAATCCCGCTGAGCCACTATCAGCAGGTCGTCAAATGGCATTGTGGGTAATGCAGGAACCAACAGGTAACTAAATATATATAGTAACACGTCAATTTAAGAAGTTTAAACAAACAAACAAACAAAAAAGAATAAAACTAATTAGAATTTCATTAGAAAAGAAATCTTGGCCACATTTGAAGATTACAAATATTTGATATGCAAGTCGTTCAAGGTGGATTTTTTTTTCTCCTTTAAAACGGTTTATATGAGACCCCATTAGATCCCCAGTTGATTATTTTATTTTTTTTTTTGGCTGTACACAGAAGAGCCTGCTTTGTTTGTGTCTGTGGCATATGTGCCATAAGCAGGGTTGCCAGATCTACGTAAACAAAATCAACCCCAGGGGAAAGTAGCATTAAAATGAGCAAGTACTGTTTTAAAATGGTTGCCATTTTACATATGTTTTCACGAATATTTCATATTCTACTCATGAAAGTAGTTCAAAAGTAGCCAAATTTCCGTTGGAAACCCATGCACTTGACAACACTTGTTTATATCCAGTTAGTCAACTTTAATCGAAAGGATTCCTCCGTGCCTCCATTTCTCCATAAAATTCAAATATCAGATTTGAAGAAGCATATTTTGCATATCTCTCTGTAAATGGATCTCAAAGTATGTATATCATACAACAGTTTCATACTATCATGGATTTTTTTTTTTTTTTTTTTTGCAAAAAAATAAATCTAACTTTTAGGGTTTGTTTTTTTTTTAACCTCAGTGAAATGAAAAGCATTTTATTTAATTTTTTTTTGGTAATGTTTTCAAAACTGGAATAACTCTATCCCTAATCTCTGAGAATCATAGGACATAATTCTGTCATTCATTTCAACATGAAACCATCAAATACGTAAATCGATTCCTTACTGTTTAACATCCTTATAGTGTGATGAGTCTCGCCATATAAATGAAAGCTAATTAACCTTGCACGCCCCTTATACACACTCCTCTTCCATACAATAAAGTTATAACAAGACTACAGGGAGTGAAAGTGTATTAAAATCTTAAATTATGTTTCCATTTAAGCAGAGAAATTGTTAATGAGACTCGTTTCAGAGCGCGTGTATGCAGACGACGAGTGTAATGAATGGAGATGTATGCGGACGTGTGCGCCGTGTTTAGCTACGGCACTTAACAGAAGACGTCTGTGATAATATGAAGCTCCTGCTGCGTGCCAGAATCCCATGAATAAGAAAATGTATTAATAGAATAATAATGCGAAGAGGGAAGTATCATGCTTAAGTCATGAAGTTTGGGGGGAAAAAAATAATAAATGGGAAGAGCTGAAGATTTTAATATTTCCTAGAAGCAAATTAGTGAAGTTATGGTTGAAGCTCAAGAAATAAAAAATAAAAAAATAAATCCCTCATGCGTGTGAGACCCTGCTAGCTCTGTCTGAAAGTCGAAACCGTGGACTTTTCTCTTTTGATGCTCCTATCAAAGGGATATCTTTCATCTTTTACTCAGCCTCTCTATCCTCCATCTTCTCACTTTCCATCTAAATTCTAACTAGCCCTCCGCTGTGACAGGGCCGCCTGAGACATTTTCTTCTAGACAAAAGGATGAAGGAGCATGGATGCTTTTCAAACCGAGGGGAAAAGCTGAACGACGCCCATCAGCCTGGATCGAGTTGCCACCCGAGTGCTAATGGGCTTTGAATGTGCGCTGTATTCCACTCGGCAAGATTTACACCACAAACATTTGTTTGAAGTACAATAGGCACGGTAAACCATGATGAACTCGTCAGCACTGGAAAATACATTTTTGAACCTTCACTCTTTTGTCGTGACTTTTTTTCTTCTTTCATGTTTCTAAGGCCAGCGTTCGCCTTGCTCAAAGCCACACTGGAAGTGGATATCAAGGCCGTGAGCTCAAACCTTTCATTTCCTTTTAGAATCAGATACAAATGCGTTTTTTTTTTTTTTTTTTTTTTTTTTTTTTTCATGAGAATCGACTAAAGTGATTTTGGTTCAGTTACGTCAATATTTACACAGGAAAGCTCAAGCGCTAGTGCTAAAGTCTGTGATTTCTGAAGTAAATCACGGCGTAACCGCCAATAATGGTTCTATTTGTTGACGTTTCTAATCACCGCTATTCCTTTTAAAAGTCAGTGCAAAAAAAAACCAAAAAAAACAAGCAAATATAACTCTCTAATATCAATTACAATTAATCCCAAAGGTTTCAGTGGTGAGAGTGGCTTCCACACACGTCATGATCATAACCAATCCACTTTGGAAACTTCCTGATCCTTTAGAGACCTATTCAAACTTCCAGACCCGGTTGGTTCGAGGAGATAAGTGTCTGCGTTTAAGCTTACAGACCAACCGCGGTGAGCAGTGAAGGCTCGAAGCTTTGTGGCTTGACAGAACTTTGATCCATCCGGCTCGTTTGAATCCTCGCTCGAGTTTTCAGAGATTGTGAGCGGATTTTTGAACATCGGTCCTTTCAACTCTCTGCATACACACTTTGATAATAAAGTCAGGATCAAATAAAGACCCCGATTCTGTCTGTCTCTTAAACATGTTTGTGAACACTTCAGTAAGTCCCAGACGCCGCGAGGCATCAAGCGACAGACTCCGAGGAAATGAAAGGTGACAGCAGCTGCCTTGATTACATCATTTCCTGCTCTTAATCACACTCTGAATTAGAAGTGCCAAACCTGATCCGTGTCAGCCTGAGCGAGTTCTGATTCCCTCCGATTGCTCAATCAGGCCCGGGATTCGCATCTCCTAATGCACTATTGGGGGATTGATTTCGCTTCTGTTATAACCACTTAGGCTCGCAGTGCTCATTTTCAAGCTCACGTCCCCTGAACTACGCGAAACAGGTGGTCTAAAGAGAGAGCGATGGGTTTCTGGAACATCCCCTCGTCACTTGATGCTTCTGTTAGGATTCACAAAGTGAAATTGCATCCAGATGTCAATTGTAAGCGTGTTAGCTTAAGTTAGACGAACAGTAGATATACGGTAGTAGTTAAATGGTTTTAATGGGCGGTCGGCATGATTCAGTCTCACTGGAGTCAATTTGTAAAGACGAATATGTACACTGACTTTGTTACACGGTCTGCTCATGTTGCTCAATGGACATTACGGCCATGATGCGTAAACTTATGAAAGGGATTGGTGCTTTTGATATCGTAACGTCAGTTTTCATCACGATTTAGCCTTACACATACCTGCTACAATCAAGAATTACTCTCAAAAAGACTCCTCCTAACAATTTCCACCCATTTGACAAGTTTTCTTTATAAAAAAAAAAAAAAAAAAAAAAAAAAAAAAAACACACCAATATTTCTACTTCAGTCAAGAAAACCTTTTTAATATATTTTCTTACTTCATATAATTTTCTTGCAGGTTTTTCTGATATGCAAATTCAAGACTACGGTAACACCAGATGGATGGAAACCCCACTAAAGACATTTTCCGCAAAATTACTACCTTCCTTTCCACTTCTTTTTCATTCCCAAATAGCGGCAGTGTAATTTGTGTCAGACAGTATTCATTAACTCCGAGTGTCTTGTGCTTTATTCCAAGGGAAATGAAGAAAACATTGGTTCGTGGTGTTTTGGGGCACTCTACATATTCCATATTCCATAAGGTTATAAAAGACACACAGTTTCCATCTATTTCTGTCTCTTGACTAATGATCCAGGCCGCTTCAGACCACTTTGATCTATAGCTCCTACCTGAAGATATATTTCAAGATGAGTTGCTTTATTCCTTTGTGTATTCACTCTATGCTTTCATTTGCTGGAGCAAACTGATGACTTTGTACTTAAAATTGCTCTATTTTTTTTTTTTTTTTTTTTTTCTGCCTCGGTCAGAGGAAAACATTGATTTCATAAAGGTAAGTGCATTTGCAATACGGCAAAACAAAACAACAGGACAACTCAGGAAATTATGTTTGAAATCCTTGCTGTCTTTCTCATGATGCGAACTTGGACTGACTGCCAGGACAGGAAGCTCTCATCAGAGGCAGAGAGCGTGAGTAAAGAGAATTCGTGAGAGGTTTTGGAGAGGATCTCAGCCAGGCGCCGGGACAAGGTGCTCGTCTCTGGAGGCCCGATATTGAAATGGCGTGAAATACCTGGAATAATGGAGTGAGCGAGAGCTCCTTATTCAGCAGAACGCAGAAGCAGCATCCGTAGCTGCCACCAGAGCTCGGAGTGTGCAGCGAGTGCCTGCTGTACGGGAGGGAAATGACCTGCCTACACACTCCACACACACTCCACACACAATCAACATACACTCTACATACACTTCAGCTCCGATGCCTGACCCTGGCATCTGACCCCGGGACTCACATTTAACAATCTTACGCGTTGATGGTATTTAACTTTCGGTTTTTTTTAAACCCTTACATATACTGAAAAAATGGGAATATGTGGTCAGACCGATTCAAATCACTAAAACAGGATTTTAATAGATTAAAATACTTTTTTTTTTTTTTAAGTTTCAAATGACTAGATAGACTGTAGACTGAGTGTGATCGATTCACATAATATAGTGTGACGTAATGCAAACATCACAGTCATTACATATGAATGAATAATAAATAGCGCATATTTATATAGAAATATGATCATATAATTAATCCATTAACTTGTATGCATACTCCTATTATTTTCATGATATTATTCAAATATAGTATCCATCCATCTATCCATTTTTGTTCAAGCCTATCCCAGGGACTTGGGGCGGGTGCCAATCCATCGCAGGGCATAATCATGCACACATTCACCCACCATGGACGATAAAGCGATGACCATCAGCAAGCAACATATGTCTATGGACTGGGGGAGGAAACCTGAGTACCCACGAGGAAACCCTTGAAGCATGGGGAGAACATGCAAACTCCACGCATGCAGGTAAGAGGCAAACATACTAGCTATTGAGCCACTGTACCCCCCTAAAATATAGTATATTAATGGGTAATCCAACAGACTACTACTACTACTACTACTACTACTACTAATAATAATAATAATAATAATAATAATAATAATAATAATAATACTAATAATAATAATACGATTACTACTACTACTACTACTACTACTACTTCTACTACTACTACTACTAATAATAATAATAATAATAATAATACTACTACTACTACTACTACTACTACTTCTACTTCTACTATTAATACTACTAATACTACTACTACTAATGATAATGCTATTAATACTACTAATACTACTACTACTAATGATAATGCTATTAATACTACTAATACTACTACTACTAATGATAATGCTATTACTACTTCTACTACTACTACTACTACTACTACTACTATTAATAATACTAATACTAATAATGCTACTACTACTTCTACTATTAATACTACTACTTCTTCTACTACTACTACTACTTCTACCACTACTTCTACTATTAATACTACTACTACTACTTCTTCTACTACTTCTACTATTACTACTACTACTACTACTACTACTACTACTAATAATACTACTACTACTATTACTACTACTACTACTACTACTACTACTTCTACTATTAATACTACTAATACTACTTCTTCTCCTACTTCTACTATTACTACTACTACTACTACTACTACTACTACTGCTACTTCTACTACTACTTCTACTATTAATACTACTACTACTACTTCTTCTCCTACTTCTACTATTACTACTACTACTACTACTACTACTACTACTTCTTCTACTACTACTTCTACTATTAATACTACTACTACTACTACTACTACTACTTCTACTACTACTTCTAATATTAATACTACTACTTCTACTATTAATACTACTAATACTACTACTACTAATAATAATAATGCTATTACTACTTCTACTACTACTACTTCTACTACTACTACTACTACTACTACTACTACTACTAATAATAATAATAATAATAATAATAATAATAATAATAATAATACTATTACTACTTCTGCTACTACTACTACTACTACTAATACTATTACTACTACTACTACTAATAATAATCATCATCCTCATCATCATAATGATAATGTTTTACAATAAGGTTTTTTTTTATTATTTTAAAAAAAAGTGAGGGAACTACTGTTCATAGCTGCTATAAGTGATATAAGTGACAACATTAAATGTAACTATAAACAGACAAGGTTTATTCAATGTTATTGTTTAATTAACTAACACAAGTGTAATAATTGGAAAACTGCTCTGCTATAAGAGAAACAAAACACTCCAGGACACACTGCTGTTTAAAAAGAATCAACTTCAGAGTGGTAAAAGTAATATTTTCCTGTACCAGTGTACCGGCTGAGTGTTTTATTGTATAAATAAATAATCCAGTCCAGCGTATGGCCAGTGTTCGCGTACTTCCAGAAAGTCGAGAACTTCTTTAGTTTGCTGACTTTGTGGTTTGAACACTTTTGCGGTTTGTCTTCACCAGCAAAACTGGTGTTGTAATATAGTATTTATACATACTATAAAAATACTTTTTATCCTTTTATAGTTACATTTCATATAATGGACACCGGAGACTACATGTAATATTGTGAAATAAACACTTCTCAACAGAAAACCATATCAACAATTATACACTTAAAAAAAAAAAAATCTATTTTAGGTGGCGCAATTGCCCGAGAAATCTCTTCGAACGAGCACATTAATATAAAGCTGTGATTTGCAGGTCTGCTATCGTCAGAGGTGCTGTTATAGAAAATGAATTAACACATTATGACCATTCAAAGTTCCCTGAGAATTCCCTGTACTCTTTCCCAGTGGAATCAAAAAATCGTCCAGGGCTAGTTTATTACAGCTTGAGTATCATATTGTTTTTGAGCCCTGGGAGGCCTGAGGGATTGAGTCAGGATCAGTATAATCTTTAGGAGCAGACTTCGCCAGAAAGGCATTTCTTTTTTTCACAACAGCAAAGATAGTTGAAGCTGTGTCCAAGTTAAAAAAAAACAAATGCAACAAATTTGATTCCATGAGGAAAAGTATATACTTTATTAGGGTCATCTGTACACCTTTTCGTTTATGCGGTTATTGTTAATACAAATAAATAAATAAATAAATAAATAAGGGGTAGTAGTGGTTTGGCGGTTTAGGCTCTGGGTTACTGATCAGAAGGTCGGGGGTTCAAGCCCCAGCACTGCCAAGATACCACTGTTGGACCCTTGAGCAATGCCCTTAACCTTCTCTGCTCCAGGGGGCGCTGTATCATGGCTGACCCTGCGCTCTGACCCCAGCCTCCTGACATGCTAGGGTATGCGAAGAAAAATAATTTCAATGACAAATAATGACTCATGAATAATCCAATCAGCCAATCATCTGCATAAAATCATGCAGATACAGGTCAAGAGCTAATATTCAGTTAATATTCACATCAAACATCACAATGGGGGAAAAAAATGCAATTTCTGTGACTTTAACCGTGGCATGGTTGTTGGTGCCAGATGGGCTGGTCTGAGTATTTCATAAACTGCTGATCTCCGGGGAATTTCACACACACACAACAGTCTCTAGAGTTTACACAGAACGGTATGAGAAAAACATCCTGTGAGCAGAGGGTCTGCAG
The DNA here is from genome assembly GCF_001660625.3 of Ictalurus punctatus. Lineage (NCBI taxonomy): Eukaryota > Metazoa > Chordata > Actinopteri > Siluriformes > Ictaluridae > Ictalurus > Ictalurus punctatus. The sequence goes on from NC_030431.2 coordinate 24,473,295, forward strand.
GCTGGAACACCTGGTTGAAGCAAGAGATCAGAGGAGAATATCCAGACTGGTCTAAGCTGACAGGAAGTCTAAAGTAAGTCAAATAATCAATCTTTTACCATCGTGGTTAAGCAGAAAAAAAAAAAAAAAAAAAACGACTCAGAACACACAACACATCAAACTTTGAGGTGTCTGGGCTACAACATCAGAAAACCACATCACGTTCCACTTCTGTCAGCCAAGAACAAGAATCTTCTGAGGATATCATGGGCACGGACTCACCGAAATCTGGATAGTTGAAAACTGAAAATGTTTTCTTTTTTTTTTTGGTGTACGTAGACAAACTAATGAAGCAGCAACACAGAACAGGTGAACACAATCAGGTAACATACCCATGACAAGAGACAGGACTAGAACAAACAGCAAAAGCACATGGTGCGTGTTGATGCAAATGGGGAATCCGTGACAATCCGTATACAATATTAAAAGAACAAACTCAAGAAATCTCGTGAAGTTTAGTTTTTTTTTAATTTTTTTTTTTAAATGGCTTCTTCATCCAGCCCTCAATATTGTCTGCGTATGTTTTTCTCAGTACAATGTTCATCATCCTTGCTATGGTGTTGTATAATGATTTTCGTCCACCAACCAATAATAGCTACAGCTTAGAATTACACAATGCTAGCAATGACGGCCTTTTGTTTAATCCTGTACTTCTTATTAGCACAGACACATACTCAGACAGTCAGAAACATAGAATCGATTTAAAGATCTTCCTAATCTAGTCCTCGACTTTTTATCTTTGAGCACTTTTAGCTCCTCCAGGCTGTCTCTTGGCAGTGATGTATTAGATGGGACATTGTCTTGCTCTCGGATCCCTGCAGCTTGTAGTTTTTGAATAAAAGGCCCTGACGTTTAAGGTCATTCTTGACCACCAACATCTTTTAAGGAGATTTGATTTGAAACAATAGTTGACATGCTTCATGCCATAACTCTACTCTGCACATCTGTATGCTAACAGTTCTCAAGGAAGCTCTTTTCAATCAGATATGTTCTCTGTAAGATCTCTACAAGACGAGGAGAAGAGAATATCTTGCCTATCAACTCAATTCGCATCTTGACTTGACCCTGCTTAGCTTGGTTTGTTTTCTTGGTATTTTTGCTTAGTAGAGAAAAGCCCGCACTTGCTTCCGTCTCCAATACGAGTATACGAATACACGAGTGACGTATATTTACGTCACTCCCGACGCAGTGATCTGTACAATCAGTGTTACTTGCTAGTGGAACCGAAACGCCATCCTGCGAGCTCAATCCGACGAAGGCTTCTTTTAACACGGATTAGTCCTCCTACAGTAGCAAATTACACGTGTACGGTTATTTGCGACGCTCTGATTTAACCCTCCATTTATAAGATGAGGAAGAATTCACCTACGTTAATGTGGCTACTACAACCGTAACGCTATTAGTGCTTCAAGGTTGCTAACATACCCGCACAAACAACGGACACCAGCACGCCAATAACACCGCAAACCAGGAACGAGCAGGAGAGACGCCGGGGAAATGGCCACCACCAGCAGACCACGTCATCAACCTTTCCGGATCAGTGAACACTCTAAAAAGGAAAATAAAACATTAGATCATCGTACGCACTGTGATATTACTAGACACCAAGCCAGCACTTACCTCTAGAGTGGAAAAGGGGTCAAACCGGAACAGACAGACCCCAGGCAATGACGCACAAAACGCGATATTCGGAAGCCTCCTTTTATACATCGCCCCAGAAACAGTGATTGGACACCCATGTGCTCAGAGGTGTGATGCAATAATTAGCGCCCACTATCTCTCCCACTACACTATGTAATCATCATCTGCATAAGAACAAATTCCCAGTATTTTTTCACTCCATTTTTTTTCCTCCACAGGGTTTCCATGCGTTTCTTTTCTGTAGTATTCCATTCCGCTAAACCCTTACAGACGGGCTTTTGCAGTCAAGATCAACTCCAAAGCGTGCCACAAGAACAATTTCTGACAGTAACTGAATATGGATGAGAATAAGTTGCCTGAGCCACACACTCTGCACTGCTCGCTCTTCTGGATTAAGCCAGAGTGTGTGATGGAGTAAGAAAGCCTGGGAGGTGGAGTGATATCCCAATTTACATTCATTCATTCATTCCTTCCTTCCTTCCTTCCTTCCTTCCTTCCTTCTTACAGACGGTGCGAAATATTCACCAAGAATTTAGGATGTGTGAGAATATGCAGCAGATGGCGGGTCTCCTCCAGAGTTCTCAGGTTCTGGGAGAAAATGAAATGACATGACCACGGTGAAACGTCGACTCTTGATGCTGACAATTTAAACCCTTACTACATTTGAAGAATTACTATAAATGAAACATTTAATTCTCATATTATGTGCACACACACACACATGTGAACAGGAGTATCCTCAAGCATGCCTTTAGGGCTTAATTCCCATGCTAATAAGAGGAATTAATGCATCAGGTAGGCAGTAGCTTAGCACTTAAGGTTTGGTGTTTGGACAGTTGTGAACACGTTAAAGCAATGTTGAGCATCGAGCAATGCACTTAACCCTTAACTGCTCAGCTCTGTGCTTGGGAGACTACAGAGAGGAAATTTCCCCCAACACTGTCCACTCCTTCAACTCGCTGCTTGACATATACACTACCCACAGTGTTGGCATCTTGAGAGGCATGTCTGTGTACTCAGCTACCTAGGTGGTTGATTAGCAGACATGCAGTTGTAATCTTCTATAATGCAGTTCAGCGTCTTTGCTGCTTTCAAATCAACAAGTTTCCAAAACACAGTTTAGATACACAGCTGGTGTGCATTCGGCCTTTAATATACACGCTAAAAATAAAAATGCGTGTCACTGCTGGTATTGGAATAGTTTTTTTTTTTTTTTTTTTTTAACAATAACGGTTCTAGGCCGAAGAGATGAAGCCGAGTTTAATCAGAACACACGGCTGCAAAGGCTAAACATTTAGAAAATCTAATTAAATCTAGAGCACTAAGAAGTGTTTTCTTTCGTTCTTTCCTTCCTTCTGCTTTAATCTTTCTCTTTCCTTCCTTCCTTCTGATTCAATCTTTCTGTTTCCTTCCTCCCTTCTGATTTAATCTTTGTTTCCTTCCTTCCTTCCTTCCTTCCTTCCTTCCTTCTGATTTAATCTTTGTTTCCTTCCTTCCTTCGTTCCTTCCTTCCTTCCTTCCTTCTGCTTTAATATTTCTGCTTCCTTCCTTCCTTCCTTCTGATTTAATCTTTGTTTCCTTCCTTCCTTCCTTCCTTCCTTCCTTCCTTCCTTCCTTCTGATTTAATCTTTGTTTCCTTCCTTCCTTCGTTCCTTCCTTCCTTCCTTCCTTCTGCTTTAATATTTCTGCTTCCTTCCTTCCTTCCTTCTGATTTAATCTTTGTTTCCTTCCTTCCTTCCTTCCTTCCTTCCTTCCTTCCTTCTGATTTAATCTTTGTTTCCTTCCTTCCTTCCTTCCTTCCTTCCTTCCTTCCTTCTGCTTTAATATTTCTGCTTCCTTCCTTCCTTCCTCCTGATTTAATCTTTGTTTCCTTCCTTCCTTCCTTCCTTCCTTCCTTCCTTCCTTCCTTCCTTCTGCTTTAATTTGTGTTTCCTTCCTTCCTTCCTTCTGATTTAATCTTTCCTTCCTTCCTTCCTTCCTTCCTTCCTTCTGCTTCAATCTTTTTATATTTCCTTGATTCTTTCATTCCTTCCTTCCTTCTGCTTCAATCTTTCTGTTTCCTTCCTCCCTTCCTTCTGATTTAATCTTTCCTTCCTTCCTTCCTTCCTTCCTTCCTTCCTTCTGCTATAATCTTTTTTATATTTCCTTGATTCTTTCGTTCCTTCCTTCCTTCCTTCTGCTTTAATTTGTGTTTCCTTCCTTCCTTCCTTCTGATTTAATCTTTCCTTCCTTCCTTCCTTCCTTCCTTCCTTCCTTCCTTCTGCTTTAATCTTTCCTTCCTTCCTTCCTTCTGATTTAATCTTTCCTTCCTTCCTTCCTTCCTTCCTTCCTTCCTTCCTTCCTTCTGCTTCAATCTTTTTATATTTCCTTGATTCTTTCATTCCTTCCTTCCTTCTGCTTCAATCTTTCTGTTTCCTTCCTTCCTTCCTTCTGATTTAATCTTTCCTTCCTACCTTCCTTCCTTCCTTCCTTCCTTCCTTCCTTCTGTTTTAATCTTTTTTATATTTCCTTGATTCTTTCGCTCCTTCCTTCCTTCTGATTTAAACTTTCTGTTTCCTTCCTTCCTTCTGCTATAATCTTTCTATGTTTCTTTCCTTCCTTCCACTTTAATGTTTCTGTTTCCTTCCTTCCTTCCTTCCTTCCTTCCTTCCTTCCACTGTATTCTGTCTCTTCCTTCCTTCCTACCTTGGGGAATCTTTGATGGTTTAATAGTTTTAATTCTAATCTGACTAGAATACGACCGCTCTCATCATGAACGTGTCACTTCACTGAAAATGAAACTCTAGAAAAATAAGGACCACATTTCTTTTATTAAGGGGAAACTTTAGTATTTCAAGGTTGATGAGACAAAGTCAAGTTTTAATCAGAACGTGTGGCTACAAAGGGTCGACTGTTTAGACTGTCCTTTCTTACTATTTTTCTTTCTGTTTTTTTTTTTTTTTTTTTTGGGGGGGGGGGGGGGGGGTTGTTCGGGAGTCCTTGATGGTTCTAGTCTGATTAGAATAAGGAAGATCTCAATCAGAAGATTTAGCTACACCTTTAGAAAAATCTAGAAACCGTATTCTTTATTTCCCAGGGACAAAAATGTTCAATCTGGAACCCTAAGGACTTCTTTTTTTTTTTTTTTTTTTTTTTTTTTTCCCTGGGGGAAGCCTTAACATTTTCATGCTGATGAGAGAACTGAAGAACTAAAACCCACAACCCTAAGGATTTATTTTCCTTTTTTTTTTTTTTTCTTTCTCCATTTCAGGGGGAATAAAATCTGGAACCCTAAGGAGTTTTTTTTTTTTTTTTTTTTTTTTTCTTCTCAGGTGGAAGAAGTAACATTAAGGACCCTACGGAGGTTTTATTTTTCTCTTGAGGAAGTCTTAACATTTCCCTCACAAACCTTTCCTAGCAGAACACCTCCAGGACTTTAAGAAACCTCAAGTTCCATCAGAACCCTTGAGGAGCCTTTATGATACCGTGTGCCAATATCACACTTGGAAGAGAATACGGTATTAAATAAATAAATAAAGGCACCATAAAAATGTGGCACTATATCCGGTGTCATCACGTCTCAGGCACGCTAAACAGAAGGAACTTCAAAACACAGCACATGAGTTGAATGATCTCTATACAACCACTGGACGACGAGGCGAGCTAAAACAATGTGTATTGATCACTCCAATAACTGTAACTGATGTAATTCAGTTAGACCTGAAACCTTCATATTACACACAGCCTTCTTGTCTTCCACGTGGTTAATACTGGGACAATCCCACCTGATAATCACTTCATCCAGACGGTTTCAGAAGAGTGAGAAAAAATAAACTACAATCTCTGTTCAAAAGAGAACTTAAAAACAATGCACTCCAAGGCCCGGGTGTGTACCGGCCTGTATTTTGTTGGATATTGATGTGGTACATGTCACTGCTGTCCTCCTGCCTGTAGGGTGAAAGGTAATTAATGATGGTACCAGGGCAGAAGGCGTGAAGGCCAGAGAAATGATTAAAAGTTAGGAACTGGATGAGCGATGTTGAGTGATCGAATGGGCTTACACGGTCATTGGGCTGAAGATATCAATATATTCTATTCTCCTACGTGAGCTGCTTAGCTGAAAGACTGGCCTAGCTAAAGGGGGCTAAATGGAAAAATTATAGCCTGAGGCATGATACTAATCCCTTAAATGATCAGGATTGTCATTTATTCACAGCTTTAAATAAAAATACAACCTGTTATCTATATATCCATCCTTCTGTCTATCCATTCATCCATATCTATCGATCTATCTATCTATCTATGATTGGATTGGAAAATAAAACAGCTGGATAGAGAGCTATGTGGTGCTTTGCATGGGTGGAAAGGTCCAACTATGCGTTCATTCTAACATCTATCCAATCAACCATCTATCATTTCTTCCTTCCTTACATCCATCCATCCATCTATACAACCAACACTGTTGTATCTCTCTATTATTTAATCCAACCCTGAATAGATAGATAGATAGATAGATAGATAGATAGATAGATAGATAGATAGATAGATAGATAGATAACCCAGCTGTCCTACCACCTCATTTATAGGTGGTAGTGAGATCATTAAGTGTTTGTAGTCTACCTGATTGTACCCAGTACTGATTAATTGCTGATCCTTGGTGATTTTAATATTCACCTTAGCTGTCCATCCAAGCCATTGTTTGCAGAATTCCAACAATTGATGGATTCATTGAACCTCACACAGTCTGTTTTAAGTCCTATGGACAAGGGCATAGACTTGACTCGGTGCTTTCTTTCGGTTTTCCAGTTTACATTGTGGACGTTCAGGACATATGTCAGATCACAAGTCAGTTGTGCTTGACACCACATTACCGTGTTTATCCTCTAAATCACAATCCATTAGCTATTACTCCCATTATACTATATACTGTAAACTCCTCTACTACTAGATGCATATTTAGCTACATCTTCTCTCTGCTAATACTGACCCCTCCTTTTCCTGCAACTATCCAGAGGGGTTAGTTAACATCTTTTATTCTGTTTATCCTTGACTCCATCGCTCTGCCGAGAACCAGAAAGCCAAACGTTAAACCTCAGCCTCGGTTCACTAATGAAACTCATACTCGTGGGCAGGAGTTCAAGAAAGCAGAGCATAAATAGAAGAAAGATAAGCTCTACGTCTCATATGAAGTTTGAAAAGATTGTCCAACAAAGTATCAGCGCTCAGTTCAATATTTTTCCAGAATTAATCTCTGAATATGATCATATCCTTAAGGCCCTGTTTTAGTACGATCAATGCGGTTTCAAACTCGCCCACACAAATTATTGGTGACAACGTGAGGCCTTTTTTTCCTCTAACCTATCTAACCACGCAAAAAAAATAAATAAATAAATAAATAAATAAAAAAACCTCCGGGTCGTTTTTGATTCAACCCTTAAATTTGACAAACAAATAAACTCTGCTCTAAAGAGTAGCTTTTATTAGCTGAGACTTAATGCTATATTGAACCTAGAGAGAGCTTTGCACACTTTTATTACATTATATCTCGATTATTGCAATTCCCTTTACATGGGAGTTAGTCAGTATTCACTTTCCCATCTGCAACTTTTCAAAAATGAAGGAAAAAAGAAAGAAAACAGACAGTATTGCACCTGTCATGGCATCATGGGGCACAAGGCGGGGTCCACCCTGGACAAGGTGCCAATGATATATATATATATATATATATATATATATATATATATTCTCCATAGTCTCCATAGTTACATACATTTCTATAGTAGGTATTGACAGAAACATTGCAGTATAACACTATATATATATATATATATATATATATATATATATATATATATATATATATATATATATATATATATATATATATATACACAAAGTAAAAAAAAAACTTGGTTGCCCAGAAAATCAAGAAAGTGTCTCATGTATTATTTTTCTTAGATTCAATATTTCCTAGGAGTAACACACTCCTCAGATTGTATTTATTAATCTAATCATATATATGATGGATGCTACAAATAATCCTTATTTAAGAGTGTGTAAATTCTTTTGCTGTGCAGATCTGCCTCGATTTAAAGTCGCTCTCAGACACCTGTAACGCACCGATCAGTGGGGACTCGGATAGACGGGTGAAACGAGAGCGTTTAGATCAATCCCTCCGTAATTCTGATGCTCAGCCATGCAAAACTCATTGAGCAGTCAGCGACGGCAATTATCTCACCATTCACACCTTCCCTGAGCGCGGTTTATTTCAGGAGGAGATTTGAGACACGCACCAGGTTCACAAATGTGCTTAAACGTTCTGGGTGATGTAGAAGGTCGAGTGGGGTAGCAGATGGTGGAAGATTCTGAGGGTTGCTTTTTTTTGAGTCGGGTCTTTCCGCCTCATGTACCGTTCTAATTATCAAAGTAAATGGGGAGAAATGCATGAAATTTTCCCATTAAGCTTTGCAGCTATCAGCTAAAAAAATACTGTCAGGGCTTTGAGGCTCCAGAGTCTCCAGAATTCACAGCACACACACTATATATATATATATATATATATATATATATATATATATATATATATATATATATATATGCTAGGGGTGGTAGGGATTCCTTTGATACCTTCTTCATAATCCTGAATATCCTTTACCATAAACTCTAATAAACTTGGTTTTGACATTTGTTTCATAGTTTCATATTGGCCAGACTGGCAGCCATGACAGTTTAGGGTTTGAGATTCGGTCAGTAAGAAATTCCAAGCATATTTTTCTACGTTAGAGACTGTGTTGATGCCAATAATAGGCATACAATATATTTTTTTTAGATCTTTGGTTGAGGCTGGAGGTCTGTGCAGAACTTAGTTTTAAATTCTGCTGTACTAGATTTCTTTGTTTCATATCTTGCCTCTACTCTAAAGTTATTGTTTTTTTTTTTTTTGTCCTCTTTAGTTCCTGACAGAAAATCACTACATGCTGTCCATGTACATATACACTGGTCAATCAGAAGTTACTGTTTATTTATTATGTATTCCTAATATATTTTCATAATCAGAGACTCGGGGGTTAAATTACTGGGTAAAACAAAGTATATAATCGTAGCGATGGGTTAAAGGTGTTAGAGGATAACAGGAGGCCTTTAAGTCTATAAAAATACAAATACAATGCCCTCCACTATTATTGGAACCCTTGGTAAATATGAACATATATGGCTGTGAAAATTTTCTTTATTGTTGAACCTTTTGAACTTTTGATAAAAAAAAAAAAAAAATGCTCTGCTCTCGTGGATATCGAACAATTGCAAACAAAAAAAAATATCTTTGTTAAACATATGTGTACTTTATTGGCACCCTTTTAATCAATACTTTATGCTACCTTGCTTTGCCAAGATCACAGCTCTGAGTCTTCTCCTATAACGCCTGATGAGGTTGGAGAATACACGGCGAGGGATCTGAGAGCGTTCCTCCATACAGAATCTCTCCAGATCCTTCACATTTCGAGGTCCACGCTGGTGGACTCTCCTCTTCAGTTCACCCCACAGGTTTTCTATGGGGTTCAGGTCAGGGGACTGGGGTGGTCATGGCAGGACCTTGATTTTGTGGCCAGTAAACCATTTTTGTGTTGATTTTGATGTATGTTCTGGATCATTGTCCTGCTGGAAGATCCAGCCACAGCACATGTTTAGTTTTCTGGCAGAGGCGGTCAGGTTTTCATTTAATATCTGTTGATATTTGATAGAGCCCATAATGCCATGTATCCTAACAAAATGTCCAGGTCCTCTGGCAGAAAAACAGCCCCAAAACATTAAAGACCCACCACGTAACCGCTGCAAATCTCCAGCTGTCATCCTTGGAGATTTTTTTGTCCACTCGAACCGTCCTCTTCCCAGTGCGTTGAGACGATATACACACACGTCCAATTCCAGGTCGATTCATAACATTTCCAGTTGATTTTCAATGCTTGTGTGATTTTCTAATAGACACTTCCCATTTTGTGAAGCTCAACAACCTTTTGCAGCACATCACACCTATATCCCTCGGTCTTACGCACTGTTATGACTGATTAATGGAATTTGGCCCGTGTGCTACCTCATATTTATACCCCTGTGGAACAGGAAGCCACGGTTGAACAATTCCCTGTGCCTAGTTACCCAGGTGTACTAAAAACAATTAAAATATCAGTGGGAATATACTTCAGATATATTCTTCTCATATGAATTCATAGGGGGTGCAAATAATTGTGGCACACATACATTTAACAAAGTTTTTTTTTTTTTTTTTTTTTTTTAAAAAAAAGATCAAAAGGTTAAACAATAAAGACAATTTTTCACAGCCTTCTTTTGTCATATTTACCAAGGGCACCAATATTAGTGAAGGGTACTGTATATATCTATTTATCTATCTGTCTCTCTAGGTATCTAGCTATACATTTTTACATCTATACATCCAGGATTAAATACAGTTGGATAGATCGATAGATCCGACTTTGGTTGAATGGATGGACGGGTAGATGGATTTGAAAGATATTAAACATATGGATGCGCAGATACCTGATACCTGCGGATTAAAATTGAATGCAACTTTTTTCATTCATTTGTTTCAGATAGTGTAGTGTGTACTGTCAATACAAGAGTTTTAACTTCTAATAAACACTAAAAGCACACAGTATGCTGCACACATATATTTTTACTCTTCTCGGTACAATGCACACAATGCAATGTTAATGTACGCTTAAATATACAGCAGGTGTCCTTAAGGTCCATGTTTTTTTTTTTTTGAAATCTTTTCTCTAAAATGCGTTTTTAAAGGTGCACTACGTTCAATATCGTATCGTATCATAAATATCTCTAGAGAATGACACGGTTATAGCTCAGCACCTGGGGCTGTATTAGATATCCAACGGTTGTGAGTTCAAATCCCAGGACTGCCAGAAATCCAGACTTAGATCATCGAGGCATTAAATTTTGACGGTTAATCTCTGGGTCTGTATAGAAAAAAAAAAAAAAAAAAAAAAAAAAGTAAAGAAAACGAATAAATGAATTCAAAACCCTGCCAAATAAAACAAACTCTAAAAATGCCTAATTAATTAAAATGTGAAACGTTAATGCTATTACAATCACGAGACTCGTTATACTTCTTATTTAAGTGAACTCTAATTCATTTTAAGCTTTGCGTACTTAAATTAGCGAGAATGTACCCCGGAAACCCGGAGAACCCGAAGCGACCCACACGCGGACGTGTAGAGAACGTGTAAAAAACTCCATACAGGCAGAAGCCCGGAGCTGTGAGGTAGCAACACCGAACGCTTGCCGAAGAAAAGCTGTCAGGGATGACGACGTCGATCTGGGCCATCTTGTTTTATTAAACTGACCTTAGATCTTTTACGAACTAGCTTCTCTCTGTTCTGTGTAATGAATTAGAGCAGAGAACCTGTATGATCGGTCAGGAAGGTAATAACCATAATGAAGAGCTGAGGTTCGCTCTCTGGCAGGAGGCAATGTGTAACATGAAGGCATGATTCAGACATGGGAAGAAGGACACACGGGCGAAATGGTGTTAAACCGTGGCTCGGAGGGTAAATCTATACAATAGCGCTGTTCGGTTGGTGATTCTGAGCGGTCTGCAGGTGTTGATTCATTTTCCATAATAACAGCTCTGACAGTCGTGCAGATACAAACCAGATTCATATTCAAATGAAAAAGTGTCATTGTTGCCAAATAATCAACCTCGGGATTTTTTTTTTTTTTTCTTCCTATAACAGCACAACGCAGAGTGTTTTATTCCATACTTTACTTTTATTCATTTCGAAGATGCTTTTGCGGAGTGTATATCCAATCACCGAGCTGTTAAAAGAACCGACAGTGATAGAAGAGCTCAATTTCCACCAATTGGTCCGTAGGAATTGCAGAGAAAGACCAAGATATGGTTTGAAACATGATCATTCGAGTAAATGATACCACTCACGAGTACTACACACACACACACACACATATACACACACACACACGAGTTACAATCATGCTACAAATAATACATGAAATGCAAAGCAGAGAAGGCTGGCTCAGAGTAATAATGATAATATACAATAATAATAATAATAATAATAATAATAAAAAAAAAAACAGAGCAATGTTTTAGAACAGTGAAGGAAGGTGGTCAACAATCAGCTTGAAGGTAAACGCATAGCCGAAGATTAGACACCCAGATAGATATCAATCAGACGGAGGGTTCGGTGTTTTTGCACCGAACGCTCCTGGGCGAGACGAATCACCAGGCCTCGAGTCTTAAAGCCTGGGAGAGGATCTGCAGTGAGAACAAAGCTGGGAAATTCATTCCACCATTATGAAAAGAGTGTGCTGATAGACTCATTACACACACAATTACTCTTGATTTTTTTTTTTTCTTTCCTTTAAGGAATTAAACTTACGCATGAATGATTAGACATAGGATGTCCTTCCAGAACGCTTAAATGGAGTGATATTGCAAGGAAATGGAATATACAGTATATCGGTCTTTCAGATGCGCTTTGGTATTAAAAATAAGGCATGGGGAGTCTTCAATTCAGTTCGATTTGATCAGTATAGCACTTTTAACAATGGAAATTCTCACAAAGAAGCTTTACCGGAATATATCAATTCCGGATATACATTTTAAATTGAGAAATTTATCCCTAATGAGCGAGCCAGAGGCGACGGCGGCGAGGGAGGACAAACTCCCTGAGATGATATGAGGAAGAAACCATGCGAGGAACCCGACTCAAAAGGGAACCCGTCCTCAGCTGGGTAACAACGGAGAGTGTATTTGTAAATAATTTCCCTTCTATAACTGTGTACTATATAGGCTATTGTATTACAAGTTACCACACGTTATAACACGTTTGATGATCGGGGGGGGCAGTGGTGGCTTAGCGGGTAAGGCTCTGTGTTACTGATCAGAAGGTCAGGGGTTCAAGCCCCAGCACTGCCAAGCTGTCATTGCTGCACCCTTGAGCAAGGTCCTTAACTCTCTCTGCTCCAGGGGGCGCTGCATCATGGCTGACCCTGTGCTCTGACCCCAACTTCCTGACAGGCTGGGGTATGTGAAGAAAACAATTTCACTGTGCTCTACTGTATATGTGACCGAAAAGACTCATTGTATTATCCCCATTTTTACTTTATATATATATATATAGAGAGAGAGAGAGAGAGAGCGAGAGAGGGAATTAATTTCCTCGAATTTTTTGAGTTAAACGAACTTATCCGGTTTTACAGTGTACCGTAAGCTCTTGCCTCTTAAGCTACTTTAATACGTACATCAGTGACCATCTCGTGTAAAAATCAAACCTGTTCGAGGAGGCCTCTGATCAGTCTGGTCTGAGATTAGCAGGCTTACAATATTGACCTTTTTTTTTTTTTCTCGTGCGCTGTCGGCCTTCGATCAAAATATTGACCCGAAACCTTTCCCACAACATAAATAAATAAATAAATAAATAAATAAATAAATAAGATAGAAGGAGAAAGTAGTACGCACCCATCTTAAGGGAACGTTCGAACTCTTGCACTAACGCTGTGTTTGGTTTGAGTTCGCTGACAGCGGGTTCCGGTGAAACGTGGGATGTCGTGTTGATACAGCTCGCTGGATTTTTTCATCAGACTACGATAAGCGCTCAAGACGGTCAGCGACGTGCCAAGACTTTGATTAAACCGTGTCAGCGTTTCTTCATCCTCACCGCTGTCCTTTTCAGTCCGACGCCAGCACAACGTCTGAGGCCGAGCCCTTCTCCTAAACGATATCAGTTTCATATCGTGTGATCTTTTTTATTTTTTTTTTTCCCGTGAAAGAAGCGCTCGAGTCAGCGCAAATGACTTATTTTTATCACTTCAGGGATGGAAACAGCTGCTTAATTTCTGTTTACGCCCTCGCTCAGACGACAGCTGTGTTAACACTTTCTCACCTTCTCACCTTCACGTCGCGGTTTTCACACACTTTCCGACCGGGCTCTTAATGACCGTCAACAAACGAACAGAACCGACAAAGCGGAGAACAATAACGAGGGGAAGACGATCGTTTTTATATGGACGGTGTGGACGTGGCGCGCTGTGTATTAAAGGTCAAATCGATACGCTTTGAAGACTGGTATAAGGAATAAAAAGAACAAAAAAATGAGGATTTATTACCAATGTGGAGATGATGTGAAATTGACACATTTAGACGTAAACTTTACGTTTACGGCGTTCGGCAGACGCCCTTATCCGGAGCGACGTCCTCATTTGTACGACAGAGCAGTTGAGGGTTCAGGGCCTTGCTCAAGGGCCCAGCAGTGAGATTTGAACTCCCGACCTTCCACTCAGAAGTCCAACATCTTAACCACTGAGCTTCCGCTTCACATGTAAAGTTTTTACACAAGATGGCGGCTGTGGATCAGGTGGTCGAGCGGGTCGTCCACTGATCGTAGGGTCGGCGGTTCGATTCCCGGCCCACGTGACTCCACGTACCGAAGTGTCCTCGGGTAAGACTCTGAACCCCGAGTTGCTCCTGATGGCAAGTTAGCGCCTTGCATAGCAGCTCTGCTACCATTGGTGTGTGTGTGTGTGTGTGAATGAGACACAGTGTAAAGCATATAATGCATTAATTTTCACCTGCAATTTTTAATGATTCTTTATTTTTTTGCACTTTGTTTTTTTTTTTTTTTTTTTTTTTTACAAAGGATTCATTTTCACACAAGATAAATTTTTATGTGATTAAATTTTACATTTATTTTTTTTTACACATGGTTCATTTATTTTTACACACACACACACACACACACACTTTTTACATAATTCATTCATTTTCACATGCGATTTTTAATACTATTCTTTTTTCACATTATTTATCACATGATTTTTATTTTTTTTTTACGTGATTGTTGTTGCATGCAATTTTTTTTACATCATTAATTTATTGTTGACAAATTATTAATTTATCATAAAATTGATCATATTAAACTAGTCATATAAAAAAAAATCAATAATTAAAAAAAGATCATAAATGGGGCTATAATTCATTATAAGCATGGGCTTCGTCGAAAGTGTTAGATATATATTTTTTTATCTGATTTACATTTTACACTCTTTACTCTTTTATTATTTCTTTTTCCCCACAATACTTGTGTTTATATTAATGTAGGCTATTTGTAAACATAGTTTTATTTATCACACAGTCCACGTGTAGTCTCACATATTTACTGGAGTGTCATAATCCTGTGAAATGTATATATATATATATATATATATATATATATATATATATATATATATATATATATATATATATATATATATATATATATGAACTTCGGGTTGTTACCCCCTCTGAGCTCCTCGGTGTGCGCTACTTATTATAAAATAAATCCTCAGCGCTCACACAGTCCTCCTGAACACACGAGCCGTGTTTGACTGCACACACTTCACCCTGTCCATCATGACGCATGCAGAGAAGCTACATAGTCCGTATATACATATGTGTGCGATAGTGCTGAGGAAGTGTGTGTGTGTGTGTGTGTGTGGTGTTCTGATTATTATGCCCTTTGGCTCCTGTGCTGTTTATTAATACTTATCACCGCGTAATGCCTCTAAATAATGCACACACTATATGACGATAAGTCAATAGCCTCGGGTCGCACGATTGATGGCGGCTTTGATCAGCAGGCCGAACCCGCACGCGGGGGAAAGAGCCGCTGTGATTTAATGTTCATGAGGTTTATGAGGGAATTCATCACACACACACACACACACACACACATGCACAGACGAAGGAAGGTTACACACTGTTCTGTAGGCACTTGAGGTTTTGATGTGGAGCATTGTGGCTGTGTGTAGATGTGTGTTCTGTGTTATAGTGAAGGAAAAAAGCACTGAAGCTCCAGTGAAAGCAGACGGGAAACAACACAGATAAAAGTGAAAGTGACTCTCCAGACAGTCCGGTCTGAGAGAAAACACACTCCTGAAATCCCTGGTCAGGAGTCGGTGCAGAGTTCAGG
The DNA here is from genome assembly GCF_001660625.3 of Ictalurus punctatus. Classification (NCBI taxonomy): domain Eukaryota; kingdom Metazoa; phylum Chordata; class Actinopteri; order Siluriformes; family Ictaluridae; genus Ictalurus; species Ictalurus punctatus. Next base: position 24,488,954 of record NC_030431.2, read on the forward strand.
TCAGTTTTGCTTTTCAGAACAACACAAGTGTAACACATAGAAAGCAGGATGAATTCACAGAGCGGTTTTATTCGGATCGATGAATTATTAATGGCAATCATTGAAAACCACACGCTGACAGATTTACACTGAGTAAATCCATAGTCACTAACAAAAACCTAGTGTACACTTTGCAATACTCAGCCAAGACAACTAGAACGAACGGGGACACACAGACATATCGCGTGACGCTACGCCGTAAAAGTAAAACTCCAGCTATTAATGGTATTTCAGTTCAATTGAATCGATGTTCATCCAAAAACGTCTTAGTTCCAAAGCCAGAAATGATCTCTATTCTAGCAGCTCTGAAAGCTAGTGCAAGAAACGGAGCGTTCGGAATCACAAGCAAGTAGGACAACTTCTCGTCCTGATTGGTTGAATCTTAATGTACTGATTAAAAAAGAAAAAAAGAAAAAAAACAACGACAAACAAACAGAATCTCAAATCTACGAGATTTTTTCTCATACAAATTCAATCCAAGGCCAATTGGGGCTGAGGATTTACTCTCCTAATATACAACCAATACAGACATGGTCATCACTGTGATAGCTAAGGAGTGTATTTGTGTGCTTATATGCAGCAGACCGCAACGTCTAGGCACAACAGCCACTTTCATCAATGTGACATTATTAACTCATGGTAATCAGCCCAAAACTTTAGCTGCCCACTGGGAATCCTCCCGACCTTCCAGATTAGCATTTCAGTGTCGCAGGACTTATTAAACAGTCGGCGCTGGAGTGGAAACTAGATTTGTACAAAAATATATATATTTATAAAACTCTCTAACCCAAAGCTTACATTTGGCAACAAAAAAAAAAAAACAAGCAAACACAAACCAAAAAAGGAGCAAATCCGCACTAATAAATTTAGATTCTCTAATGAGCGACTGAAGGGTGAGAATGGCGAGATGTTTAGTGGCGCTGAGAATGGAGATGCTTTTCGCTTTTTTTGGATGATGATACTTCTGTGTTGAAACAGCCTGTTAGTGTAGGAGGATCTTGTGTAGGACATTAGTGTGTGTGTGTGTGTGTGTGTTAGATCTTGTATGTACATTGAGGGGGTGGCTGGCACAAGTTAGCATGAGCAGCTGTTACCAGGATAATAACCAACACCACCCCCCCCCCTTTCTTTTACTAATTAACACTTTCATTAAAGCCAGCCTCCTTGTGTAGTCTGGAAAAGGTGCAACATATGAGGTCAAAAGATGAAATCACACCAAGACTTTGTGCAACGGCCAAGCCCTGTACTAGGTCACATTAGTTCTGCTTCAACTAGTTACCATCAGAAGTCACATTATTATTATTATTATTATTATTATTATTATTATTATTATTATTATTATTATTATTATCGACTTGTATGCAATGAAAGAGTCGTGTGGTCTCGATATAAATACACCTGCTCCTAGATTTGTTCTTTTGTGCTTAAACAGCATCAGAAAGAGGATGGACCTATCAAAACAAATCCAGGACAAAGTTCTGGAAAAGTATCAATCGGGGGGGGGGTTGCGTCACAACTGAGACGCAACTAGAGGAGGACATCCACCAAAATTCAGTAAGCAGGGAAAGAGGGGATTAGTCAGAGAAGCAACCAAGAGGCGAAGGGTAACTCTCAACATGATGCTCCCACCAACATGCTTCACTGTACTTCATTGAGTCATGAAATAAAAGTCACGTTTCAAGAAATATGAGAAGTAACAACTTTTCGCCGAATACCTTTGACTTCGATACACAACATTTCAAAAGAAAAATCTCGAATTTCTCGTGGCTACATTTTCAAACCCTATAATCATACATATTCAGTGATGTTACCGAAATTCATAACAAATCCACAAACATTCACAGATGTAACAGCAAGAATGAGATCTAATAACCATCGATGGTTGTATTTATCATGGCGGTTTGTATTAGGACAGAAAGCTATTGGCATTCAGCTAGGGCGAATGCTCAGACCTATTCTCATGCTAGCTAACATTTGAGAGGTTAGCAATAAAGATGCGGTGAGTTAGCATAGTTTTCGCAAAAAAAACATTATCAACATTAAAACATTTCCTTGGTTCAAATAAAATTGTGTGTGATTTGATTACTTTTGCTTCCACGCTTGAAGTCAATTGAATGGTGTTTACTTTTCAGAGGCTGTACTTCAACTCTAGTTGCATTGATGTACCTTTGAGACTTCTGAGTTTCAGTCGAGACGAGCCCTTTCCAAGCCTCGACCCCCAAACCGAGCCCAACACCAGCTTTCAAAAACACATTTTTCAGCAGCTGGCTCCAACATCTCCAGATGGCTGGCAAGCTAAAAAGAATCCAATTTGATGATAAAGTAATGCCTGGTGGACAGGATAGTTAGATGTGAGTGACTTGGCAACATGCCCGTTTAGGAGTATTAATGCAGCAAGGAAGGAAGAATCATGATGTTGGGTTTTGAGACTTGCAATGGATTTAAAAGCAAGCAAATGACGCTCTGGGGAACACACAGACATAATCCTTTTCAGCTATTTTTTTTTATTGAGATTAAGAAGACCATTTATATACCAAGCAGACCTTTTAAATAGATCCATAGTGATGGGAAAATAGTAACGAGCCCAGCGATCGCATTGCATCATATCACGTTAAATATTATGACCAAACAGTACAGCACTAAAAGGTACTCCTAGGTGTGAACTTTTCTTTTCTTTTCTTTTTTGCCTTTTTGAAACCTCCACCATCAACACCTTCACTGATAAGGAATTTCTTAGCAGTACATAAAGTTGATACAAATGGACCATTTGTATGTGCATGTCAACAAAATGGAAGGTAAGGTACTTATGGTAAAGGGACTATAGCATTGTTTAACCGTAATGGTTCTACAAAGCACTTTATTTCTCATTTTTATACGGTAACAAACACACCACAGCACATGCAACATTCTAGATCTTCTAGATTCAAAATTTCTTCCCACTCTTTGGAGGTGGGAAGAATCTGAGGAACCTGGACAAAACCCATACAGACACGAAGAGAACATTAGACGCTAAACGCAGACAGCAACATGAGATCAGGATCAAACCTTGTAGGATATTATCATCTAAACCCTGGGATAATATGAAGATGAACGGCACGTGTAGTAAATAATGCCGTGTACAATAAGCCTTCTTAGTGAACATTTAGGTCTGAAGGTGTAACTGTAGTTAGCAGAACAGCTGTATTTTAAACAGCTGGCTGTGCTCCAAACGCTGATCTAGGGCAGGCATACCTGATGTGACAACACCTTATTAAAATCCGGTGTATTTGTCCTCACACCACCCCTCGTCGTTCTACTCCTTTCTGCACTGCCTGTATTTCTCCCTCCCTGGCAGCTCGGGCCTGGAGTCGTTCCACCGAGCTGAGCATAAATCTAGCAAAGTGCCCAGGGCAAGGTCTTCATCAGCGGCCTATTCTTCACCACTTTACATGAAGTCAGCAGGGCATGCGGATAATTACTGAGTCTCATGAATAAAGTTCCCTGTGTGACCTGTACTGCAGGATGTGGCACTAGCATTAACAGGTGGGTTAAATCAGTCCTATTTGCCTTCTGCTTGGGTTTTATTTGCTTTAAATGCAATTTGCTTTGCTGCCTTGTGCCTTCTGTTATAGCCAAACGACTCCTGGAGCATTCTGACTCGGTGAGGTCATAGGTTTGTTTACACAGCAGAGTAACAAGGCAGGTTCAGGAGAACCGGGCCACTGGAGCACATCTCCGTGGTGGAATCTGGGAAGTTTACTTTCCACCAAATAATAGCATTTGCACTTAGCCTTAGACAAACCTGATTACAAGGTTTGGTTCCAAAACGAAATCTAGTATATAATGGTTCTCAACTATTTACAGGAAAAGCACCATTAAAAATATTTGTTTAGCACCGGATGCCCAACGTTTGCCTTACAGATTTACAGTTGTGTATTTACAACAAAAAATGCTAGCATGGTTTGTTGAAGCACAAGCTGTCACTCCTCAGAAATTCAATTCTATTTATTTAGCCATTTCTTAAAGACATGTACACTATTTAGCAGACAGAGAAATGAAGTGCTTTGTAGTACTCTCCATCACAAAAGACTGTATTGAGCATTATGGCATGGTGCAAGTGCGACAACTCAAAATGTGGTTCATTTAAGGTAATCCTAGTATCATCATCGATGTTTCTATAGTAGGGGTCAGAGCACAGGTCATTCAGTAACATCTAAAGATAATCCATAATCATAAACGAATAAAACCGGCAAGAATCAAAACCAGGATGTTGTTCGACTAGGAAACAAGGTACCTAGAAACCAGGCTTGAACTTAAACTAGAAATGCATGGTAAGACTTCGCAATGAGGAACAGAAACAGCAGAGTATACATAGACAAAGTTTTAAGGCTTTACACAGAACAGGTGAACACATTAGGGTAAACAACCAATGACCGGGCAGGGCAGAGACAGGACTAGAGATTAAACAAAAGCACCTAAAACAAAGCATCATAAATGTAGAGCCTGTTGCTCTGGGAAGTGAAGTAAGAGGTCAAATTAATTACACATATTCTGCTAGTACAAATATGTTAGGATCTAAGAATACTATCAAGCTAAAACTCTGTTACAGACAAGTTGGTACAGCAGAAAAAAAGCAATACAAGTCTATTTTTTTTTTATTAGTGACTCAGCTGTTCAGACAGGCAGGGGAAGTTCAATCCAACGCTTGGATGCCAGTGTGGAACAGAGATTTGATACCGATCTTTCATGTGTCTTGAGGGATGGTCATAGTAGAACTGTGCTAGAGGCTCAGAGGGAGTGTGCAGAGTGGGTTTAGTAAGGTAGATCTGGGGTCTCTGACTGGGCTTGGAGGTCAGCATGAGTGGTTTAAATCTGATGCAGGCAGCTACAGGGAGCCAGTGGAGGGAACAAAGCTACAGGGTGGTATGGGAGACATGGGAAATTGAAAACAAGTTGTACAGTTCTTGATCTGTCAGAAGATTCAGATGGTGTGCAAGGAGCACGTTCAAGATTAGAAGGCACCGGACACGCACCCGAGTGGCCTCAGAACAAGTGTTCTTACGTGAAACATTTCATTTGAACGGGAAAACTTACCATAAAAAGCAATCCACGTCCAATCCAATAACATCCGATTAGTTTCATGCGGAGTGAACTTCAACATATGAATTTGTGCATTTTGGATGTTTGAGCCAATAGAAAACAAATCACGAAGAGGTCCAACAAAACGGAGGGAACCGCTACAGTATTTCAGCAAATGATACAAATGTCTATCAAAATATAGAAATCCAACATCATATCACACCAGGATTTCATTTTTGCTCCACCCTGGTGAAGAAAATTCAGAGGGAGTCATGAGAAAAAGGATGAACTCAAACTCTGCCAATAACGCAAAATGAAACCTTTTATCACAACTTGTGTCACACGAATTGTTTTGCATGCTGAGATCTGAAAACGTTTTCCATCAAATTATTAACAATGTCATAGATTATCGACTTTTTAGCTTGTATGCATTTGTGTTATAATTGGTTAAGGTCTTATTCAGTACAGAGAGTGTGATACAAGATCTGATAAAATCACTGATTAAATAATTTACAGTGACAATAAATTCTTCATGAGGCTTTGCAGACATGTACAGCAGCATATGACTTTTATTTCATTATGATACTGTTTCTTCATCTAGTTTTATATGAGCAATATTCTGTCTGATTATGAACGTTATATGATATATTGCTTTAATAATGTACACCAAGATCCAATATATATTAAAATAAATCAAAATTATTTAACCCCCATTGCAAATCAGGGGGTGCTAACCACTAAGCACGGTGGCTTAGTGGTTAGCACGTTCGCCTCACACCTCCAGGGTCGGGGGTTCGGGGCTCTGTGTGTGCGGAGTTTGCATGTTCTCCCCGGGGGTTTCCTGACACGCATGTCTTTGTCCGTAGTGTATGAATGGGTGTGTGATTGTGCCCTGCGATGGATTGGCACCCTGTCCAAGGTGTACCCTGTGCCCGATGCTCCCTGGGATAGGCTCCAGGTTCCACGTGACCCTGAAAAGGATAAGCGGTATAGAAGATGGATGGATGCAAATCAGGTTTAGTGTAAAAATTTGCTGACTTTCAGCTGTTTGCAATGAACAAATCAAACAAAAGCAATAGTTCAGTGAGCACAGTAAGGCGCGTACTAAATGCAGAAGGTTTCCATGCCAGAACTCCAAGATGTTCACCACTACTGACCCAAAGGCACAAGAAAAGTCCCTCAAAATCATATAAATAATCCACAGAAGTTTGGGGATTCTGTTCTGATGAAACAAAACTGGAACTTTTCAGCACGATGGATCAGCGGTACATCTGGAGGAAGAAGAATGAAGAAAGAACACTCTGTCCACAGTCGAGCATGGTGGTGGCTCGGTGATGCTCTGGGGCTGCGTTGCATCCTCTGGCACTGGAGACCTGCAGCGTGTGGAAGGTGAGATGGATTCATTGAAGTATCAGGAAATCCTAGGAGAAAACTTCATGCCGTCTGTGAGGAAGCTGAAGCTTGGGCATCACTGGACCTTCCAACAGGACAATGATCCCAAGCGTACCTCAAATTCCACCAAGGCTTGGTTGCAGAAGAAGTCCTGGAAGATTCTACAGGGCCATCACAGTCACCTGACTTCAATCCCATAGAAAATCTCTGGTGGGATTTGAAGGCGGCGGTTGCAGCACAAACCCAAGAATATTACTGAACTGGAGGCCATTGCTCATGAGGAACGGGAGAAGATTCCTCAGGAACGCTACCAGAAGCTCTGGATCTCGTTTACAGCAGGTCATAACAGCAAAAGGAGCTCTACTAAGTACTAAAGATGCTCGTCATGAAGGGGGTGAATAATTTTGAGACTGGAGAAATCGTTATAAGTTGCATTTTCAGTTGAATTTGAGGAAACCGCTTGAAGCGTCCATTGTGTTGAACTATTTCAATCGCTTTTGTTTGATTTGTTCATCGCAAACAGCTGAAAGTCTGTACGTTTTAATAAATAAACCTGATTTTCAATAGGGGTTGAATCATTTTAATTGCAATTGTATACACACACACACACACAGACACACACACACACACACACATAATATTTTATTTAATAGGAAGACAAAGGACAGAACCAACCAGAGAGGACATATAAATGCTCGGAGAGATATTTCTGATGATACAGCGTCCTCATCCTCCTCGCCTGCTGCTTAATTACTTCATTAATTATCCCACACTGGGAAAAAATTGGGAATGTTTAACAAGAAGTCATTAGTTAATCTTCCTTTACAAAGCCCAGACATAAAGGTCAATGGAAAAAATCATTTCAAATAAAACACACACACACACACACACACACACCGGCCTGGAAATACGGTCAACTACTTTACAGCGTACACAATAACTCATTTTTAACAGCTCTCCGATTCCACTCCAGTCACTGAGCGCAGAACTTTTAAAGGGCTCTACGTTAGAGACCCGCTTCAGCCGCAGTCGAAATAAATGGCTAAAATGCTGCTATGTTCAAGATTTATTGCTTTACATATCTTTCGTTTTTGTTCAGCCAGTGATTATTTTCTTGAAGACCTCATAGTGCTCCTCCTACACCACACCGAGTGTCCTGCTGAAGACTCGCTTTAGTGTATAATACTGTATGTAAGGAATGCAAGAATTGGGGTCATGCTGTTATGAGAAAATAATCGAGACTTCCCCATGTTAGAAAAGTCACAGCTTTACCTCTGACTGTTACAAAGCCCTGAGACTGGAGACTCCTTCAATAAGTGTTGATTAAATGTCTTCTTCAGCAAATCAATGATCATGTGTTTGTTTGTTTTTTTTTTTGTTTTTTTTTTTTTTTTTGTAAAAGACAGAAATAAATAAATAAACAAATAAAAAAAAAACTCTAGAAACCTGTGATTTTAAACTGGAACTAGTGTCCAAGCTTCTGTTCTAAAAAAAAAATTAAATAATAAATAAATAAAAAATGATCAACTCTTCTAACCAATCAGATTTGAGAATTCAACAGCATTGTTATATAAGGTGCTTTTAAGCTTTTCCGAATCATAATCCATTCCCTTCCATAGATTGCTCTTTTTTAGTACGAGTGCTTCACATTTCATTTCCGTCTGTGGCTTTTCAAAGGCTTTCAGCCCATATCTGAAAAATAAAACCATACGTTCTTTCAATACCTTGTCCTTCACTCTTTAGATGAATGTATGCGTCTTTCGAATCCTGTATTATTCAGCATTATATCGGTGCACATTGATTCCCATTGAAAATGCAGCTGAAGGTGTTTTTTTTTTTTTTTTTTTCTTTTTTCTTCCCCCCAGCTTAGTCAAACAGATTGAAAATCCAATTCTGTCACCATATCTTCATTTTGTAATGTTGACGAAGGGAACACATAAAGAATGGCAGTTAATGGAGATTCATGTTGACCTACGCAGAATCGACCTGAAACCCTTTCTCCCTCATATACATCATTTACTCGGTAATATAACACGCTTTCCGTGTGGTGAAGTAGACATAAACAAAGACCAGCACATGATGGAATACTAAATAAAATGTAAACAATGTCTTTTTCTTCCTACCTTTGGCAGTTGAGGTGTTTACATACATCTCTACAGCTCCATCTGGAAATGAATCCCTGCCTAGTTAAACTATATCGCACGAGCTAGAGTGTGCTTATACGGACTATTAGCACGGTTTTGATTAGCCGAAGGCACAAGGTCTACGTTACAGCCGCGCTGATATTCACTATAATCACTTGTGCAATACTGCTTTCATACAATAGTTCTATTAGCAAGAAATTAATGTTGAGTAAAGGATATTTTGGACACAATATGAACAAGAGGCTACACGCACTTTATAGCCCATCGGCTAGCTTGCTAGCTAGCTAACTGTTAAACATGCTTCTGGTGAAATTGGCTTCGTTCTTCTGTTTCTATCTTGATCTCCAAGGTGTCATATTTTAAGTGAAAAGTTGTATACATGAAAAATGTATCATTTGACATGTCCACTGATGACATGCCAACACTACTGTAGTAATTTAAAAGTAGTTTTGAAGTAGGAAGTGGAATTTTATGTTTGTGAACAGAGATGAGCGGAGTGATATGCTAAATTTAACACTCTTGGGTTTGTACACAGATTGTGGGGGAATTCAAGAGCATTGTTACCCTCCACAGGAGTGGTCGACCAAGAAAGATCACTCCAAGAGCAAGACGTGTAACTGTCTTCGAGGTCACAAAGGAACCCAGGGTAACTTCTAAGCAACTAAAGGCCTCTCTCACATTGGCTAATGTTGGCCCCTTTGTGGATGGATGAGACCAAAATATAACTTTTGGGTTTAAATGAGAGAGGTTATGTTTGGAGAAAGGAAAACACTGCATTCCAGTATAAGAACCTTATCACATCTGTGAAACATGGTGGTGGTAGTGTCATGGTTTGGGACTGTTTTTCTGCATCTGGTCCAGGAAGACTTGCCATCATTGATGGAACAATGAATTCTGAATTATACCAGTGCATTCTAAAGGAAAATTTCAGGATATCTGTCCATGCACTGAATCTCATGAGAAAGTGGGTCATGCAGCAAGACAACGACCCTAAACACTCAAGTCGTTCTACCAAAGAATGGTTAAAGAATAAAGTTGATCCTTCTTATTAATAAAGATCCTTGATTCAAATTTTTAATCATCTCATGCTTAAACGATATTGAACCAAAATAATGGGTCAAATATATAGAATTGGAAATATTTCTGAAATTCCATTTGTTAAATTTGGATCACATTTTTCTACCGTTTGCGTTAGAAGTGATGCAAACGATAATAAAAAGCTGTTCCTCATATTTTGATGAGTTTGTTTTTTGAGATACCAAGAAAACACTGCACAGAAAGAAAGAACGATTCTGTAATTCGTCATGTCAATGCCTAAAACTGTTTTTTTGTTTTGTTTTGTTTTGTTTTGTTTTGTTTTTTTTTTGGCTGCTGCTGTGACACCCTAATTTCTCCATCTGGGGATTAATAAAGTATGATCTTAAAATGGTGTCACACTACAATTCCCAGAATGCATCTCAGCATACAAACATGGCCGACCAGGACCATACTTTCCAGCACTCACACTCACTGAACACATTCAAGGTTGCCAGAATTCTAATTACACACACCTGAACTTAATTACCACACACCTATATAACACACACACACACACTCCAACACATATTAACTATTATCTGCAATTGCAGTCATAGTTGCTGCCTGATACAACTGTCAACAATGTAGCAAGAATGAGAGAAAGAAAGAAAGAATGAATGAATGAATGATTTTTTTTTTATTGTGTTAAGAATGAAAGCTAGAAAGGCTAATTTAGAAAAAAAAAGAAAAAGGTAAAAAAGCAAAAAAGAATTCAAGAAAGTTTCTTTGTCAAAATGTTGGGGGGTGGGGAATGAATGAAGGAAGGAAGGGAGAAAGAGAAATGTTCATCCCAACCATTATTCATGGGTGGAGGCTTCCGTAAACATTTAGGCGGAACATAGAGTTACATTTAAACGAAGTTTGATGGTGCAACTCGAAAATATTTAGTGGTTCATAAGTTCTAACTTGGAGCCTCTTTACCTCACAACTAGGTTAAGTTGTAACTTAAGCACAGCTGGTGCAATAGGCCACAGACTGAACTCAATCACTACACCCCTATAACACACACACTCCAACACACATCAATCTTTATCTGCAATTGCAGCTGTCTCTACTGCCTGACAAAACCATCAAAGATAAAGTAAGAAAGGGTGATTATTGTAATTGCTAAAAAAATAAAGAATGGAAAGAAAAAGTGAGTTTATATTGCTATCAAGAATGTAGAAAGAAAAGAGTTCTAGATAAGAACAACTACAGTAAACAGTGTTTAAAGAACAGAACAGAATAAAACTGAGAATTTATGTGGAATAAACTATTAGTGATTATAAGGCTTTGGTGTGTGTGTGTGTGTGTGTGTGTGTGTGTGTGTGTGTGTGTGTGTGTGTGTGTGTGTTTGCGCACATGGCTTGGGGCCGTCCTCAGTAGCAGAATGTAGCTTCTAGTTGATGAGAATTCCAACCAGAGGTAGTGCATCAGGATGGGTCAGGTAGGACCGGAGAGCGGAAAGGGTCAGGATCACTGGCAACTCAGGAGTATTATGTAGCTCAACAGAAGGATGGATGGAGAGGGAGGTAAAGAGAGGGAGAGATTGTTAGGTATGCTCATTGTCCTGTAATGGATAAGACTGTGTACTTTGCATAGTAAAAAAATCTATTAATGGAAGGCTAGTGTAAACAAATGTTTTCAGCCTGGACTTAAATACTGAGTCCCGAACACTAATGGGAAGTCTGTTCCATAACGGTGGGGCTTTATAAGCGAAAGTTCTTCCCTCTGCTGTAGCCTCCAATATTCCAGGTGCCAACAAATAGCCTGCACCTTTTGATTGAAGTAGGCGTGGCAGATCATAAAAGAACAAAAGTTCACTCGGGTACTGTGGCGGGAGACCGTTTAGTGCTTTATAGGTCAATAATAGTATTTTCTAATCGATGAGAAATCTAACTGGGAGCCAATGCAGTGTGCTTAAGATAGGGGTGATGTGCTCATATCTTCTGGTTCTAGTACTCTAGAACTCTAACTGCTGTGTTCTGGACTAAGAAAGTCCATCTGGAGTTACTGTGTGATCAGAAAGATTACTTCTAGCTACACGTGGCCTAGTACAAGTATTTCTGTCTTATCAGAATTAAGTAAAAGGAAGTTAATAAGCATCCAATGTCTAACGTCCTTTACACATTCCTCAACTTTATTAAGCTGCTGTCTGTCGTCTGGCTTCGCTGAAACATACAACTGTGTATCATCAGCATAACAGTGGAAGCTAATTCCATGTTTATGAATAATTTGACCTAGAGGTAGCATTTATAAAGTAAAAAGCAGTGGGCCTAAAACAGAACCTTGTGGAACACCAAATTTAACCTCGGTATGTGTGGAGAAGTCACCATTTACATCTACGAACTGATAACAATTGGTCAGATAAGACCTGAGCCAGGAGAGGACCGTTCCCTTAATGCCAACATTTTCTAATCTATCAAGGAGAATAGTGTGATCTATAGTATCAAAAGCTGCACTAAGGTCGAGTAACACAAGCAGCGAGACACAACCCTGATCAGAGTTCAGTAGTAGGTCGTTTACTACTTTAACCAGCGCTGTCTCTGTGCTATGATGAGGTCTAAATCCTGACTGATGCATTTCATGAATATTATTCCTACAGTATGTAGGTACGACCATAGCTGCTGTGCTACAACAGTTTCTAAGATCTTGGAGATAAACTGGAGATTTGATATCGGCCGATAGCTGGACAGTCGATGGGGGTCGAAGTCAGGTTTTGTAATCGGGGGTTTAATAACTGCTAGTTTAAAGCATTTAGGTACATAGCCAGTTCTAAGGGAAGAATTGATTCATTTTAGAAAGGGTTTAATTTTCTTCCGGAATAATCTGTTTGAAGGAACGTGTAGGTAACGGATCTCGTATACGAGTCGACGATTTTGATGAAGAAACGGATGAAATTTGTTCGATTTCTCGAAGGGGGGTAAAGTAAAAGGTACTAATTGTTGATCTGATATTGTTGTATTATTTATCTACAGGGTTAGTTATAAAGCTGTCTCGTTTTAAAACTAATAGTTTGAATTTCGTGTCTAATATTTTGCATTTTTCTAATGACGCATGAAATCCTGGCTGCTATATAATGATTGTGTGTGTGTTTCCGTGGTGGATTTGTTCCTAGTTTATTTTGCTACCGGGTTGAATAGAAATCTAGGCTTGTTTTTGTTTTCTTCAATTAGGGTGGAGAGATTAGACTGATCTAGCAGCACTAAGAGATTTTCTATAGTTCCAGCGGCTCTCCTCCCATGCTGTTTGAAATACTACCAATTTGGTTTGACGCCATTTACGTTCTAATTGTCAAGTGGCCTGTTTTTAAGGCTCTTGTGTAATCGTTATACCGGCGTGCTAGCTTTTTCTCTCTAATTATTTTTCTTTTAAGTCGAGCTACCTTATCTAGCGTGTAGCGGAACGTTGACTCCAAGCGTTCAGTCACCTGATCAACTTCTTTGGGATCAGACGGTGATCCAATTATAGCTGATATCTCTGGGAGGTTATTGCTGAAACTCTGTGGTAGCTGCCGTGAACTTACGTTTGACGTGGTAGCGTGGCGAGGTGCACGTTTTATGATCGATCCGCTGTTTAAACGAGATGAGAGAACGGTCTGAGATAGCTTCAGACTGCGGAAGTGTGTCTATACTCTCTGTATTTAATCCGTATGTTAGGATAAGTTTAAGAGTCTGACCGCCATTATGAGTGGGTCGTATTAAATTCTGATTGACCCCAACTGAATCCAGAATGGACACGCCCACTGTTCTCAGAGGGTCTTTTGGGTTATTTAGCAAAGCAACCAAGTGCGTAATAAAATCTGCAAATTCACCAAGGAATTCAGAATATGGCCCTGGACGTCTGTAAATAATATTAAGCAGAATCGACTTGTTTTTTGTGACTACATATGTTATACTAGTATAGAGAACTCCCAAAAGAGTTCTAGTTCTTTTACCCCCCGAATAAATACCTCAAGTCCTCGGAGCGTGTCTGAATTGAATTCGGGAATTTTCAGCAGGAAGAGGCGACCTGGGCGTCAGGTAATCCGGCGCTAAACATTCCCGCCGACACGCTGCCCACCCTCTTGGATACTCCATTCCTCCGGGTAATGGGACGCAGGAGCGGATAAATGAATATATATGCATATGGATGAAAGCAGACAAAGTTAAAGATCATCAATTTCAGGAGGTCAGGCGCTGAATAATTCATGGAAGTACAAAAGAGAGACGCAGAGAGCTTTAGGCAGTAAACAAAACAACATACAAATAAATACGCGCACTGTGTGAGAGAGGAACGACGTCCTCGTGGGCTTCGTCTGTTTGTTCTGATAAAGTAGCAATTTAAAATGTGCACACACGCGCACACACACACACCACACACAGGGAGAGATACAAAAACGCAGGAGTACACGTAGTTATAAAAATTTAATGACCTTTTAAGGAGTTTAGCTTCACTCGCTACCCAGACACAAACACTTCGCCTCTTAATCCTCGACCTGACTTCATCTGCGTCTCGCACACTTCTTCTTTTCTTTTTTTGACTGCCTTTAGCAGCAGAACAATCCTTTAGAGAAAGCAGCACAGCTCACGTCTCCTCATTATCTACTCGAAGGCAAAACACAAAGAGCTGAAAGAAAGAACGATTCTGTAGTTAAGAATGTCGAATGAAACAAATTAAGAGAAAGAAAGGAAGAACGAAGGAAAATATTCTGTAATCATCATGAATGTACAAGGAAAGAAAGGGAAAAATAGTCAAAAACGAAGATGGAAAGAAAGACGGGAAGATTCAGGCATTCAGGAGCCGTGTATATGCTTTAACATCACAACTGCTGTGATGTGCGTCGGTCATATAAAACGTGTCGGAGCACTGCATGCACTTATCTACTTATAACGTTTGTGTGACCGTGTTTATACATTTTAAACATCATGCGTGTTAATGAAGCACGAAACCGATCGTCATTCACATTGCGACTCATTTTACTGATCTGATACTTTTTCATTTATTCAGCTTCACTAAGAGATATTCCAGGAATACTGGCCATGAGGCAGGAATACACCATGGATGGGGTGCTAGGTGAGCTGGGAGGAAACCAGGGAACCCGGAGGATACCCACAGGGACACCGGGGGAACATGCCGATGTCCGGATCGAACTGTGGCAAGGTGTGTTGAATTCGATTCTTTGTGGATATTTAATTGAATCAAACAGTCCGAAAAAAATTGTGATTCATTGATGCATAACTTAAATTGCAATCCAGAAAATCAGTAAGACACAGGTTTGAGCCTACAGGAGGAAAAGATGGCAGGTTTATACTGTTATTCTGTCTAATAGTTTTTGAACAAATAATAAAATAAAATAAAATAAACCTTTTCTTTCTGTGCAAATTGATTTACTTAAAAGATTCATTTGAAAGAGTCATTTGAAAATGATTAACTTATGCACTGGTCATAACTAACCCACAGGTTGTGTGTGCCTGTGCAACATGAAGTTTTGTGTTGATCTATCCACTGACCTCCACTGACTTGAGAAATCCAATCAATGGCCATTGTGATGCGAGCTCATTCATCCTCTACTTTTCCCTGTCATCGAGCCTGGTGCCTGAGAAGATTCAATTTAGATGAATTTTGACCCCAGAGACACGCATTATTCAGCGTTGCTCTATGTAATCTCATTTGGCATGTTTTCAGGATAAAGACATGTATTCACATACTCTCTCTCCTCTGCTAAACTCGGCTGAATCTATGCTAAGTTATCTAAAAAAAAAAAGGGTTTCTATTGGTCGTAACTAAATAGCTTGAGAATCCGGTATATTGGCACTAGATTGATTCCATGAACTTCATGACTGATTGTCAGCTCTTGTGAATGCTTTGGCCTCCAACGAAGCTTCTTGAGAGTAGAACATGTCAAACAAGAAGAGAATTATTGCACTTTCGGCTGCAATACTACCACCCAAAGTGTAATTTTATTACACATCTCAACTACACGGAGGTCTCGGGGGCTTCCTAACAGAAGTCATCCTTCCAACTTTTGTTGTAAAACCGTGTCTTTTTTCGGAGATTAAGCCATCAGGGTGCCTTTTGGTTTTGTTTTTTTTTTTGTTTTTTTTTTCGCTGTCAGTCAGTATCACACGGTACGGATTCCTAAGTTAAACACGTCAGTTATACATTTCAGTACGTTCACAACCAGTGATGACTGAGTGCTCTAAAATAATCCGTCGTTCATGAAAAGCACAAATTTTGTGGTAATACAGATACAGTATTTAATCATTAAATTCTAAGAGCATGCTAATTATCCATAATCTGCGCTCACCGTAGTAATCTGAATCAATTTATCCTGTAAAGGGTGGAGGAAATACTATTTAAAAAAATAAAATAAAATAATGTTCCATGTCTATGGTGTTTTCCTTTTGTAGTTTTAAAGGAAATTTCTGATATAAAAACAAATAATTGATTAAAAATAAATTTTGTAAAGCAAAACCTAAATAAACGTGAATTAACATAATCTTTAGCATCAAACCATTAAATTAGCTGGTTATGTAATTAAAATTTGAAAAGTAAGCTGTTATTAGGAATTTGTGTTTTTTTTTTTTTTTTTTTTTTTTTAATTTGTTTTTTTTTTTATAGAATCCAGATTATTTTTTGGAATTTGAGACACTATTCCTGGATTTTATTAATAAATAGTTAGATCATTAAATTAGCTACGTACTTCCATTATTGAAATTTGAAAAGTAAGATTATTATTATTATTATTATTATTATTATTATTATTATTATTATTATTATTATTATTATTATTATTATTTATTTATTTTTTTACCGTTTTTGGAATCCCTTTTTTCCCTAGATTGTTATTAATACATTTCTAATCATGGATTTGAAACATTACAGGGAAACAAAAGCCAAATAAAAGAAATTTCTGACACAGAAATAAAAATTAGTGGGGAAAAAACTAACATGGGACAAATTTAGAAAATGAATTACCAAAATACATGAAAATGTATAAACAAATCTCTGGAATATTCCTTTAACTTCGAAACATCAAATCGTTAAATTAGCTAGTTACGTCTGAAAAGCTGTTATAAGGATTCATTTAACACTGGAGCAGGAATGTAAAAAATGTATCTAATTTCTGTTCAGAAGAAAGCAAAAAGCGTTTCTAATTCCAAATACAAATTGCTCTATTCTATATCATTTCAGTGGTTCTGATGGCAGTGGTTTGAGTCACACCTGGAGGAAGTACACTCTTGGCATTCCGCAAGGCTCAATTCTCAGTCCTCCTTTACTTTCCCATCTACATTCATCTGTAGACTTTGAGAAATAAGAAAAGTATTCCCATTTGAAAAAGATGCAGTATCAACCATATGGTCCATCAAACATGCTTAACGTGATCTCTTCCTTCCAGAGAGTGAATTTTTATGGCTCTTGCCTTACAGAGCACTTACAGAAACAAAACAATTCATATCTGCAATTGTGTGTGTGTGTGTGTATACTTTCTCATTCATCATAACCAATACGCTGGGATGCATTTGGTTTAAAAGGGTCACTGTCGCAAATCGATCAACAGTGATGCACTGTACTGAAAATAAATAAATAAATAAATAAATGAAAATTCCGATTGCTATGGGACTAAAAGGCTTAAAAACTAATGCTGGCTTTAGGCCGTATTGAATCATTTTGAATTTGCTGAGAACTTCTCCATAGTTCATCTCAATAAATCCCAGGAAAATAACGGAGGGGGCATTTTATATAGTTCATTCCATTATTGTAATTACTTCAGATGTCCAAGTGAGGCCAAAAGCTAGGCTCCGGTTAATGAACGAGCTGGGACATAGGAGGACTTCCATTTTAGCAACTTCTCTCCTAGCCTCGTGTTTTTTTTTTGTTTTTTTTTGTCCAAAATTAATCAATACCTTCTTACCAATCACCTTCAACATTTAGTTTGAAATAAAAGCAAGCAAGCAGACAAATAAATACATAAACATGTGTGTGTTTATTATGGTTAGTGCATTTATATGGTGTGTGTGTGTGTGTGTATATATGTATGTATGCGTAGTGTATATGGCATGTATTTGATGTGTAGTAGTGTATTAAATGGTGTGTGTTGGCCATAACAGATCCATTTGAAGTATACCATTATTTATGTGTCCAGAAAATGAAAAGGATCACATGGTAATAGTTTGGTCTTAGAACATGACAAGGCATTTTTCTGCCCGTGAGAGAAATTGAAGACGATCTAACTCCTGAGTAAATGTGTGCATGTCAGTGTGTCGGTGCTCTGAGATCTCTCATCGTCTCCTGAAATGAAGCCCAGACAAGAATAATGGTCATGTCTGCAATTATTAGTCATTATGTCATATCCCTGCGCTTATAAGCAGTCACTCATGTCCTGACCTCAGCTTTAACACTGAAACTGAAGAAGTTCACTGGCAGGAGTTTACTGGGAGAGACGGTAACTGCTCTAACTGCCTCCAGGAATACATCTTTCCCTTCTCTTACTGTCTCTCTCACACACACACACACACGTGCGAATGACAGATCTCCAATATCCACAGAGAAAGATTAGAAGCAGGATAAATATCACCTTATATAATATATATTTTTTTTAATTCAGTGTCACGAGCTAATTTTCACAACAACCTGCACGCACACCTGATACTAAGAATATCTCCAAGAAGTTATTCTGGAACTCGTCTTCTATAAGAATTGTTTATATGGCTACCTATTAAAATAAAGTGTGTTTAATATTTGAAAGTAAATGTTTATATGAGAGATGTAACTGAATATGAATAGATTACTCAGGCTGTATAGTTAATTGGCTCTGAACAAATATAATTACAGATGTGAATAGGAGGCGCACTATTATTTTTATTTTATATATACAGGTAAACTTGACTCAAACTGAGCTCCAAAATAATATTTCTTCTGGTGTGTTTTCTTCATAATATATATTAAATGATATATTTATAACACGCATATATATTTTTTTCAGAAATTGATTGTATTTTATTATTGTTAATGATTAGTTATTATATTTTATTACTATTATTATTATTAATAATAAATTCCAGAAAAACATACATTATAAGGAAATGGACCCTATTTTGACTCACAGCAGCACTGTGAGTGCTTCATGGTAGATTCTGACAACATATCCAACAAGCAAAAAACTGAAGGGTTTTTATTTATTTATTTTATAAACATTAACTAATCACGCGTCTTTAATCATAGGTTATATTATATTTGGGGAAATATTTCAGTATCGTGAAAGATAGTTAGCTAGCTTACTCAGTCACATTAAATGACTAGAACTTTCTGGAAAGTTCCACAAGGGGTGTGGATCAGCCTGATTATGAACTCAAAGTTGAAAATCTTCAGTGAATTGTTATATTTTGTGAATGGAAAAACGTATTTATCCAGCAGCCGTATTCTTTTTGTTCCAGTGTTTCTGGGGGTATAGTGACGGGGCTCATATTTAAATAAATAAATAAATAAATAAATAAATAAACATTTAGTCCGTGCTCACTTTCTGTTCCCAAATGTATATCTATAAACTCCGAAGATACAGTCTGGGCGATGAGACCACCATCGCTAACTACCGAACAGAACAAACCTGTTGTCAAGCCTTTTCTTACAAATCCAGGAGTGTTTTTCAAGCATTAACACACAATTCAGCTCGATAGGTGCTTCACAAAAAACTTGACGAGGGCCATCGGATCAATCAGAGCACTTAAAACAGTAACTGGAGGCTGAGAACCGGAACTGAGAAGCACTAGAACCTCTCTGTTTCTGAACTAACACCTACCATCATGTTAACATCACTCCCACTATACTTGTTTTGCTTTCTCACCTCCACTTCTGATCCGTAGACCATTTTTCTCTTACCACTTTTAGTGCTACACCAGCTCGCTCTCTCTCTCTCTCTCTCTCTCTCTCTCTCTCTCTCTCTCTCTCTCTCTCTCTCTCTCTCTCACTCACACACACACAAAAACCATTCTGTAGGGCGCCTCTGACATTTATACTGATCACAAAACAGCGACGGGTGATTAAGAGACGGCTGTATGAAAACGCAGCTAATGATGGCAGACATTTCCCGTTTAATAAGATCTGAGAGGAACTACATGTGCAGACGGTGTCATTTACAATGGCCTAACGATCTTTCATATTCTCTTGCTCTCTCGCTCGGTGTCTCTCTCGCACTCACAAGCTGAACCCTTATGTTAAGGCTATTTAGGAAGCTTACTAAGTGGAGTAAACTCACCTGGAGTAGTCCCACCCGAAATGTGCGATAGAAATGAACTTTCCTATTCTAGCTTTGAGGATTTCTGTGGTTTTGAAATGTGAATGTGTATTCCATCCAGTTTACATACTATTTATCCTACAGTGGGTCACTGGGGAGCCTGGATCCTATCCCAGGGAACTTTGGGCACAAGGCAGGGACACCCTGGATGCCATGCAGTGCACAATCACACACATTGCAGACAATTTAGAGATGCCAATCATTCTACAGTGCATGTCTTTGGACTAGGGGAGGAAACTGGAATACAGGGAGAAATTGTCTGCACTTATATAGTGCTTTTATCCAAACCAGTGCTTTACACTGGTTCTCATTCACACACACACACCAATGGTAGTAGAGCTGCCATGCAAGGCGCTAACTTGCCATCCCATAACTTGGGGTTCAGTGTCTTACCCAAGGACACTTCGGAATGTAGAGTCACGTGGGCCGGGAATCGAACCTCCAACCCTACGATTAGTGGACAACCCGCTCAACCACCTGATCCACAGCCGCCCTGTGCTGTAATGCTGAACATGCAAAGTCTGCGCACACACAGGACAAAGGTCTGATTCGAACCCCAACCCCGGGGGCGCAAATCAAACGTGCTAACCACTAAGCCACCGTACCCACCATTTTTTGTGTCTGAATGTGTTGAAGCGAGTACATAATACTACTTACTTACATGCATGAATAATGCACAGAGCATATGGTATGAATGAACAATATATCTCTTGCAGATTGTCTCGTGTTAAGAGTACGAGTGGCAGCCTGGGAAAACTTTTCACATGGTGAAATTTTGATATTTGACTAAATAGTTTTTGTCCTCAACTGAATTTGTGTGTATATATCTAAATTAAAGTCAATCCAGACCGCATTACTGTCCGTAGTTCTCGTTTGTGTTTGGATCGTGCTCTCGGCAGTCATTTTATAGACACTCCTCAACGTCGGGGTCGAGTTTGACTTGTTATCCTGGACTTTGTTAAACTGGCTCCTTACACAACATGATCTTTGTAGGAATTTAACCTACATTAAACATTCCCACATTGTATGGGTGAAATATTTTAAACATTTACAACATTTTGGCAAACGCTCTCATCCAGAGCAACTTACATTTATCTCGTTTATGTAACTGAGCAGTTCAGGGTTAAGGACTTTGCTCAAGGGCGCAACAGTGGCAGGTTGGCAGTGCTAGGATTTGAACTCATGCCCTTAGGAGCAGAAGTCCACCATCTTAACCAATAAGCTACCACTGCCACCGACTTGTTTTTTTTTTTTGGATATCGGACCAGAATTCCAATCTGTTTTCCCAAGTCCCGGCATTACAAAGTACAACCTTTTAATTTAACCTTTTAATTGTAATTTACATTACAATGTAAGTATCTTTTGGTCGTACTATACTACGTATAAAATAATAACTACATTACTATAATATAATAATAATAATAATAATAATAATAATAATAATAATAATAATAATAATAATAATAATAATAATAATAATAATAATAATTATATATATACTATAATAATAACTACATACTATATTAATATTGCATACTAAATAAATTCAGGTTAATGTTGATCTGTAGTCTACAACACTCTGGGTCACAATGTTGATCTGTGTTGCTGTAATACTTTACATTTAAAAAATAAATAAATAAATACATAAATAAATAACTGTATGAGGTTTTATTATGGATAATGTAGCCATTATTAATCAGTCTATAATAAAATCTCCAAGACATAAAATGTACATCTGAATAATAGTAATCATAACAATAACATGGAAATGTGGAAAATTCATAACCTTCACAAGTTTTATTTCTTGATTTTGTTTATTTATTCTTCAGATTTTCCGAACAATATCTGTGTATCAAGTCATATTTCTAAAATAAATGCTGCTGCTGTTGCCATATTTGCATCTAAAAAGCTGTTGAACTCAGTAGAGACGCTGATGCATAATGCATGAATGTATTCTTTTCTGAGTTTATTTAAGAAAGAAGACTAAATTGCAATGTTTACATGAATGGTTTTAAAAAAAAAATAAAAGCAGTTCATTTACAGCCTTGTTTACACCTCCTCCATGATGCACTTATCTGTTTACGCACAAACAAGACTCCCCTTCTTTAAAAAAATAATAATAATAAATAAAAATCCAGCCTTTCCGAAGCTCACAATGTGTTTTTCACGCTTTACTCTGTTACTGTGGTAATAATCCAATTATTGAAAACGCTACACATGTCGTCCTTCTGTTTACGACGCTACGCAAAAATAGACTGGAGCGATTAGAGCTTTTACAACCGCTCCTACATCTATCCTCCATCAAGTGTGAATTTGCTTTGGATCACGTTTATATCCATCTGCTCCTGTTCTTTCAGTAGTTCAGTTATATCCAGGCTTTCGGTATTTCCGATTTTTTTTATAAATTTTTATTATTTAATTTTTTTTTCCCCACTGCAGAGAAATTCTTAAGCCATTCTTGCTCACTTGGGTGTATGGAAAAAATCAATTTATTATTTAATTTGTTACTTAATCTATTATTAATACTATTTACAATGGCTCAGCATGACATTAATTAGCTAATAAGCATTAGCAATAATGTACTGTGTGGTCTAAAAGTTCAAAATGATTTATTTCACATTACATTATCAGTAATAATTCAGGTGAAAAGTAGAATCTTTACATGGATTTCAGATTTTCTTAGTATTTGGTACGTCGTCCTTTAATGACGGTCGAGCTGGCATGGACTCCAAGGTTATGTAAAATCTGGTGAACAATGTTCGATCAAATCCATCAGAGTGTTCTTTGAATGTGCTTAAATGGAAGCCATACTACTAGAGAAAAATCCCAGGAACCTTTTTGTGTGAAAGAGTTCACATGGTCAAGATCATAAATTTGTTTAAAAAGAGTCATCCACAAATAGTGCAGAATCCTGAATATTGAACATTTTTGAACATTTTCCTCATTAACTTGGGCTCAGAATTTAAGACACCTCTTACCCTCTGGGTTAAAAATGAATAAATCAATGAATAAATAAATATATATTCAATATACTATTAATGATCAGCATTACATGTACAGGGCTAGTTTTAACAGTTAATGGTGTGCGTGTGTGTGTGTGTGTTGCAATATATTGACACAAACTATTTAAAAAAATGGTATGATAACAGGATATTTGCATACATTTCAGTTTCATGTGTTTTGAGTATGAATAATAGACTTTTGAGTACTGTTGATAATATTGTACAGTTCGTGTTATTTGAGCATTACTATTGGCATGTACTTTTTGCTTGTTGATTGGTGGAGTTCTGCAGGTTCTAGGTCTGTTGAATTCTCACAGGTTTTGGTTACACAAAAAGTCGAGCAAACGTTCTGAATCCTGAACTAAACAAACCCGAGGAGTAAATGATCGCTGTGAATGTGAAATCGGTTCATTAGAAAGGAGTGTGACAGAGCTGCTACTGCTGCTGCTGAACTCTGACAGAGCCGCTGTGGTGTTAAACTGCATCAGCTTTAATTCTGCTGGTGTTCATTTTACCCCGGTGACCCGACTGCTGTGCTTTTGGATCCTAAAATAGGTGCGTGCCCACTGGGGAACAGCGCGCGAATATGTAACATGGCACTTCATGTTTCAGCGTGATACTGCGTGTCCTTGATGAGATCTATTGTGTTCCTTAATTGCCATTTGAACAAATTAAACTCCAGGGGAAGCTTCTCGCTCTACAAAAGCAGTGAAGCAGACAGAGTGCACACACAACACAACACCATGCTCAATAATAAAAACACCCCTTCGGGAAAATGTTTCACACTGTAATATCTTTTTTTGAAATGAACAGAAGTGTCTAATTTTAGGATCTTTATGGTTCATCTCCTGCGTGTTAATTTCCTCCTACAGGCTTTTTAGCGATGCAGAGATGCAGAAGACATTTTAAAGTAAAATGTTCTGAGGAGAATTCTGGCTGTGTTAGAGATTCATAGTTTATATATATATATATATATATATATATATATATATATATATATATATATATATATATATATATAATGACAGATGAAAAGTCATTGATGGAAAAAAGTTTAAGTAAATAAAATAACGTACAGTTGGCATGATTTTTATTAGTTTATACAATAAAATATTTTTGTGGTGGAATTTTTTTTTTTAAAAGAAAAGCATTTTTTTCAATTTTTGGTGTTGTATGATCTGGTACTAATCAACAAATTTTTAATTTCTGCCCCATTTTGTTGTACAAATTCTGACCAAAAAAACAAACAAAATGGTTGGAATTCGTTATTTGCCAAGTGAGCTGGCAGAGAAAATCATCTGGATTATGCATGGGGCGGCTGTGGCTCAGTTGGTAGAGCGGGTTGTCCACTAATCGTAGGGTTGGCGGTTTGATTCCTGGCCCGGCTGACTCCACATGTCGAAGTGTCCTTGGGAAAGACACTGTACCCCAAGTTGCTCCTGAAGGTAAGCTAGTGCCTTGCATGGCAGCTCCTGCTACCATTGGTGTGTGAGTGTGTGTGAATGGGTGAATGAGACACAGTGTAAAGCGTTATATAAGTGCGTCATTTACCATTTTACCACTTTCTAAACATATGTTTCACTCGGCCTACTGGCAGTAGGGATGTGGCTGCCATTTCTTTTGGGAGTGGGTTCCCTTTTCTCTCTGATTTTGGATTAGGGAGTTAGGGAAGTTCATTTTTTGTATTTTTTTTTCTTTTTTTCCTTTTAGGTAAACTAGCTCCCTGAACAAAGAATTCTCTTGTTTGTTATTTTGGCCTTGGCCCACCCAGAAGATATGCCTGGTGTTGGTTCTATGTACAGTTATATGTACACTTGCTTATATTACAATATACTACAACTTTTGTTGAAACCTGTTGGTGTTTATCGTTCCTGGCTTCCTTTATGTAAAGATCATTTCCTTTGCATCATGGTTTCTCTGCGCGGCCTAACCTAGACTGTGTCGTAACAGTCTTTTAGATCTATCATCACAAACCAGTCCTTGAACTGAATCTGTGGAACGATAAGGTTGAGCATCAGCATCTTGATGCGTCAGCATCTTGAACATGTATGTCCCATCTTTTTTGCCGACCAGGACAGCAGTAAAAACCTCCCTCCCTCAGTGAACGGGTTACATGTTCTATGGCCCCTTTGTCCAAGAGGGATCTTGCTTCCTGCAATAACTTCCGACTCTGCTCTGTGCTGACTACTGTGGTGAGCACACCTCTGAACCTGGGAGGTCAAGCTCTGAACTGGACCTGGTAACCCTTTTCTACAGTAAACAGAACCCATGGAGACACATTTGGCAGTAGTTTACATGCTATCAGATGTTCTTTTAAATGGTAAATTGTAAATGGTGCCCTTATATAGCGCTTTACACTGTGTCTCATTAACACATTCACACACCAATGGTAGCAGAGCTGCCATGCAAGGTGCTAACTCGCTATCGGGAGCAATTTGGGATTCAGTTTCTTGCCCAAGGACACTTTGGCATATGGAGTCATGTGGGCCGGGAATCGAACCGCCAACCCTACAATTAGTGGACAACCCACTCTATTACCTGATCCACAGCCGCCCATGTTTTTTTTTTTTTTTTTTGATGTTCACTCTCCCACATTCTGTTGGAGAGAAAGTGTCAGATTTTCATTGCCCTGTGACAGTGTGCTGACCAGAGAAGACTGAAAACTTGGGACAGCCTTGTCTACGGGAGGCCCTACAGTCATACTGGGGGAGAATTGCCCTAAGAACCTAATGTCCTCTGATACATTCTCACATCCTCTGATACAGCGAACTTGGCATGAGGGGGAGGGAACTGGCTGAACGCCGCTGTATGCCGAGCTCAATCAGCAGGTCTGCTTGGTAGGCCTGCAACACTGCCATTGTATGCAGTAACCCACAAGCAACACCCACTACCACAGAGGCCTTGCCTACCAACACCGAAGCGGCCTTACATGGCTTGGATGGCAAAGCCAGCCCCCTTTATTACCTGTCATTGATGGAGAGAGGGAGCTCGCAAGTGCCTCCTCCACCTTTGGCATAGCTAAATAGCTGTGGTTATAAATATGGCTAGTGTATGGTTATGCCCAAGTATTTTTTCTTTCCATAGCAGAAGGAGGAGTCGCGACACGCGCTCCAAAATCCGGCGGAGAGCCAGACCCAGAAGACAGAGTGAGAGGCCCCAGATCCTCTAACATGAGATCCATACGTGATCCCCAGGACCTGAGCCAGCTGGCTGCCTTGGCAATGGTTGGTCCAGATCCACAAGGCTCTGAAACCCATGATATGAAATGAAGAGTATTTTTGTGAGCGTTACACAAATGACTGACTTGTTGAAGATACTAAGGCTGACGGTGTGGTTCACAGGTGCCCTTTTTATATGACGCGCTTATTGCCATGTCTCTTGATCACGGCAGGCCTATAAATAGGCATGATGTTACACAGGCTTCAGATACCGGTCACATGCAGGGGCACTTCCCACAATGTGAAGCTCACGCAATGTTGAGTTCCCTTTGAAAGGGAACTCGTTTTATCTCAATGAGGGTCGTGGTGGACACGAGGCAGACCCAAGACCTCCTGAAAAGATTGTATCTCTCAGCTGCATGGTAAACATCTGGAGATCCTGCAGGAGGAGCTGGAAGTCTCCTCTTTGACTTCTGTGCAGCTTTTCATTTGTTTAACACTGGCTTTTTGTTTTAATGGCTGGGGGCAGCAAACAGGCATATTTGTGCTCCATTATTGTGTGAACAGTGTGTTTTCTAATCTGGAGAGTGAATAATATCTCAGTCGTGCACTAATGAGACTCATCTGAGTGGAGGATTGAGGATGGCTGTAGGGAAGAGATAGAGTGCTCGTCTGCTCCTCTGAGAGCTCCATTAGACTCCGACTATCTCTCAATGAGTCCTACATTTCAGTTCGTTCACCTCGAGCGTTCTGTGTCTGTTGCATCCGACAGACGGAAGACACTGCATCAAGTCGCAGTATCTGTAAACTCATACAGGATTACTTTTTTTTTAAATAATTTCCTGCATTTTTATGTTTTTTTTGTAGACATTTTGCTGCAAACTGGCACTTTTTTGGTGCTCTTCAGCTTTATTGCATTTGAAGTGTGGACTATAAAAAGTGACCCATCAGATTTATCTAATTTCTCTCCCAAAGCATCATGGGCTATTAACTTGTTAATATAGAAAATACAAAATAGTAAGCTTTAAGTATTAGTTAATGAATCAAACTGCCTCTTTCATTAATACAATAAAGAGTCAATATAATAAGAATTAATACAATAAAAAGTTACTGACATTTTTCTAATTAGTCATAATCTTTAATTATCAATTACAGATATTCACATTTGCATGGATTAATTAACACAGCTGTGTGTTCTGCCTTGAAGCTATGGATTTTACATTAGAAAATGTGCACCATGCACTTTTCGGAATGGAAGTGCTAGAACAGAGGAAACTGATCATGCAAGCCCATTCCCATCTCGTTGAATTTCCATAGCCAATGCAGCAAATAATCTTTGCTTATGTAGTTTGTCACTTTGCCATTTATTGGAGAAAACTGCATGCCGAAAAGTGTACAAACTTACCTGATTTCACCCTATATATGCTAATTCCATATAAGCTAACATGTACCCAAGTTATGGTATGCTATTTTCTAGCAACTTTTTTATTGCTAAATATCGTTCTATATTCATTATGTTGATGACTTTTACACTACTGTTGTGGAAGCACTCGGATTCTTCAGAGCAGATGCTAGAAGATACATCATAAATTGATATAATGCTGACAGACCGCGAGAACGGTGGCCATGTTGACTTATAAACTCCTCGGCCTGTGGCAACAGGAAGCAAAAAGCAGTCCGGATGTCAGTCAATTAACTACTGTTTAATCTCCTTGGCCACTTGATAAACATCGGTATTGTTTAATGGGTTGAAAATGTAATTAACACTCCAGCCCGCTGGGTGATGCAGACCTCCCACCGTCCCATATCAAGGTCACGGCAATTAGTGGAAGAAAACTGGGATGAGGATGAGTTCATTTCTGTGGTCTTGATCTACAGTGGAATGATATCATACAGCAGATAATATCATCCAGTTTAGAATCATTTCAAAGTCATTGCTTTTATTTATACCACAGCGTTATTGGATTTTCAGTTCGTACTGGTCAGAAGGTGTGGATTCATTTTCTTTGACAGTACTGCAGCTATAAATCACAGGTTCATATTAATGCGCTCATTCTAATACCTTATCATTTCTTTAGTAACGGCTCGTTCATAGAATATATTCCATATAAACTGATTAAAAACATGTGTATTTATGGACATGGTGACATGTTCTGTAATATGATTTATTAAACGTTTATGGAAGGAGTCTCCAGTGCCAGCCGTTTGTAACAGTGCTTTGTAAAGTTTTCAGGAGAGAGGAATTCCTGTAATGTAAGAGAAAAAGAACACTTCAGGATGTGCTGTTATAGGAAAATAATACATTTCAGGAGCTTTATTTCATGGAACCACCCTATTACATCCATCCATCTTCTACCGCTTACTCCTTTTCAGGTCACGGGGAACCTGGAGCCTATCCCAGGGAGCATCGGGCACAAGGCGGGGTACACCCTGGACAGGGTCAACCTATTACAGTATATATTATTTTCCTATAACACAACCACTGGGTGTTTTATTCCTAGTATACATATGTACACTTTTTTGGGGGCTTATTCCTGTGATTTAAAAGAAAACAAACAAACATAAAGCAACAATTTCAAAGGCTGTTGTACTGGTGTGAAATTAATAGGCCCATTGATTTGGGCAATATATAAAGCAGTTGGCCTTATACATTATTAATCAGTATGTACGGGAAAAAAAGGAAATGAAAATGATGTAATTAAAATCAGATCCTAAAACAAGCATCACTGCAGCTAATCTTTTTCAGTTATTCTGCTCAATGTGCGGCTTTTATTTATGCATTTATTTCTTGGATAAACAAACAATTAACATTTACCTTATCTTAATATATTCATCAAATTGCACTAAATGGCATCTGGAAAACAGCTGGTATTTACTGATTGAGAAAGTAATTTTACTCAACTGTGCAATCATCTACTCTTTTAGCTGAGAGATTCAGGTGTAAATTAAGTAGATGTGCTGGATGTACTATTTTAAGATGCTTTTGTGTTTGGGCACAAAACGGAAAAGAATTTTTTTATTTTTTTTTATTTTTTTTGTCGCCAATACACCTGTGCAATGCATGAAAATATTGTCCGATGATATTCTTTAATTGAGAGAATTGTGAGCAGTCTTAACATGCAACTGGTGTGAATACTTGTTGTTGTTGTTGTTGTTGTTTTTCCCCAAAGAACAAAAAAATAAATAATAAAAATAACAATAAATTAAATATAACCTAGGTTTTTCCATAGAAAATGCATTATTCCAATAATTGAAAGATTGATTGTTATGGATATAAATTAGTGACCTGAAATCAGGGAACAAATCACCTTGATGGATCTCTGAGAATGTCCTGATCAACTCTCCAATGCATCCGTAAATTGGGCAGTGGCTTATTTAATAATTTTCATTTGATTATATAGTATGTCCTTGGCATATGGCATGAAGCCGGCAAACCAAAAAAAAGGAGTCAAATCATTAGAAATATTGGGTGTTGTATGTGACCACTGGTTCTTCTTCCTGTTTGTTTTATACTGTACCTGCATCTCTAAACTGACACATTACTTATTAATTCAAATTTGCTTGTAATAATATTACGATCCTGTGTTAGATGAGGGATTATTATAGAAGTAATTTGTCATGAATCAGGCTGCTGGAGCCAAGGGCATAGGTTTGGTCTCAATATTGGTAGGGACAAACCCCCGGGACAAAAAAGGACTGTTTAATGTTGACAACCAACTGGTTTAATAAAATATAACAGTAAATATAAACTCTATTTACATTAAGATCTGTTTTTACATTTAAATACAAATTATACAAAGAAACAGATCAAAGAGTAAAAGAAAGTAAACTATGAAATTACTTGGTAATGGAAAAGAGTTTCCTGTGTGTAATAAAATCATGCATTGATGAAGGTACATAAACGTATAGTTAAACTTTGGATCTCATTTATTTTTGAGGGAAATTTTAATATTGAGTGAATAGGACCTTATGATGTTTTGATGTAAGATTTTTTTTTTTTTTCAAAACAAACTCATGACCAATATGTTGACTTTCAAAGGTTATACTGAATATTTGCTGAACATCCTAAAGACTGACGTTAATGCTGATGCCTCCCTACAATTCCAAAATATAATTCATAATTAGGACCTCACCTGAAACCCTGAAGCTGTTTCATCCTGCTCTACTTCAGCCTGCTGCTGCATTTCCTGCATACAAACTAATTCATTAAATGATATTTTCATGGGATTTCTAGACTAAAATTCAACTCAACATAATTTCATATATGCTCCTATTTTATGTTCCAGCTAGCAACCTGACTGCTAGCCTGCAGATGACAGAAGCCAGGGTTAGCTTGCTTGCTAACACGGTTAACTAACATCAGCGGACATTACTTTCCGCAGTGCAAGGCTGGTGACGTTTGGTCGCTAACAGGTTTTCATTTTAAATCAGTGTGGCTACTGGACAGTTAGTTTACTACCTATTACTTACGCTTTGGGTAGGGGAAAAAGCTCCTGATGTCTCGTCGTTTTTTTGGTGGCATGATATCTACAAAGTACAAAACGGGTTGACATGGGGGAAAAAATACTTTATGTATGCTGTGCCATGCAGGCAATAGAGGAAAGGGAGTAAAGTCATCTGAAAGACTAAATCTTAAGGTCTTAAATGCTTGAGGTATGGACTGACAGCCTTGATAACTTGGTTACCATTGTCAGCCGATCACAGAGCCCTCGCCTCCGTGTCTGTACTCTACACTGGCAGTTCGATATTTGCACGTAAGGTGAGCCTTCAGATAGCCCCTCCCTTTCAGCCAATCAAATGCTAGCATGCCTAAATCCTCTAGCTGCTGGGAGAGTATGCTATGGAATTGACATGACTTCAC
Organism: Ictalurus punctatus; assembly: GCF_001660625.3. NCBI lineage: Eukaryota > Metazoa > Chordata > Actinopteri > Siluriformes > Ictaluridae > Ictalurus > Ictalurus punctatus. The sequence continues at coordinate 24,519,940 of NC_030431.2, forward strand.
TCCAAAGATAATGCGAACGGGTTTGCACAAATATTGGTAGGGACAATTCTGTCCTCACAAAATATTGGTAGGGACATGTCCCTACCGTCCATATGCAAACGTACGCCCGAGCTCAGAGCATCTCCTGGTGATCTCGTGATCATCTCCTCTATTGAAAACCGGTGGTGATTTAAAGAATCTTGTTGCCTCAAGCTGATGACCAGGACAAAACACTGGTGTATGTTTTGAAATTTTACTTTTAAAAGAAAGACCATTTGAGTCCATGGTTTGAAGGGTTAGTAATGTCCCAGTGGTTCTTTGGTAGCTCAGTGTATCTTTTCATTCATGTTCAGAATTGAACCTACCAGGATTGCACCTGATCTTGGATCTGTGAGAAGCAACACTAATCCTGGACTCCAGATCCAAAGATTCTTGTTTGATGAAAGAGTTCCTTAATGGTTCTTTGGATGGTTAAGACTCCTTAGGTGGTTTCAATATGGAAATGTTCTCTCTAAAACCAGTTGTAGATTTTTACACAAAACCATAGATTTCTACATGGAACCCTGCTGTTTTCCTCAGACGTACAAACTGAAGAGTCGTTTAAAGTGCTAGATGAAGGGGTTTTTTTAAGGTTAAGTTTCTATGTTAATGATTGTGAGTTCAAACCCAAAATTTGCCAGAGGTCACTGTTGGACACTTGGCAAAAAAAAACACTAAATTAATTTCAAAATCTTTACCCTTCTAATGCTTAGCTCTAAACTTGATTTGGATTTGGTCCCACTTGTAAAACATTTTGGATAAAAGCGTCTGCCAAATGAATAAATAAATTAAAATAATTATGTCCAACTTCCACTTTGATTTTGGCATCGTAGCGAGACCAGACATAGCACATTGGTCTGGGTTTAATTTAATGTTATGAAAAAAAAAAAAAGCAGATAAATAGCATCATGTTCATTGGACATTTCCTTTCTAAAGGACTCAAATGATTCACAAGTAAAATAAACCTTTAAAATGCAGTCAATTTGTCTCATGCATGGACAGGATTTGGATGCAAGTGCAGGGTTTATTTGAATGAAGCAGACACATCTAACAGGCCAAACCAAAAATCAGGGAAATGGGAAAGTGACAGGGACAAAGAATGTGTCAAGCCATCAGCAGACAGACTTAATTCGTCTAGGCTAGGCAGAGCTCAATAAACAAAACAGTCAACGTCATTACCACAAAACCATGACCACAAGCAATCGGATCAGTAACGTCCCAGTGCAATGCTATGTAATGATTGGGAACAGTTTGATTAAAAATCAAGGGAACTCGGATGATGGATCATGCGACGGATCATACGACTGGGTTTGCAGTTCAAGACTTGGGTGATGATTTTGGGATCTTCCTCCGAGAAAACTGTCGTCTTCCACATATAGGAGCCTTACAGATGCCCGTGATTGATTAGCGTTGCTCACATTGACAGGAAAAGAGAGTAACACCATCCCCGCCACCTAGAGAGTTTAGCTCTCTTGGACGGCCATCTACAGATGACCGAGGCATCATCAGGATTCAAACGTGATTTCCCAGCAAAGGGCATATTCTTTGCTGTTTTGTCACTTGGAAGCTCCATAGAGAATAAATACTGGCCAAGCACATCTGTCTTCAAATTCTTCAGATGTTGCACTGTACACAAAGAAACCCGCAAGACCAAATAGTTTCACCATGTGCTGTGAAGAATAACTGGTCATCCACCAAGGTTTCCTGCTTTTATAGAATGAGCGACCAGTGTATTCCCAAAGATGATGTCAAGATCAAATCAAGAGCATGGATTTCCAGGAATATATATTACCTCAGTTTTTCTGGGATTCAGCGTTAGGTGACGGGATACCATCCATGATGTCTTTCAGACAGTAGCTGAAGAAGATATACTATGGCAATAAATTCCCAAATGACTATAGAAGGGAAAGAAAAGAGCACTGAGCTTTGTGGAATACCAGTGGAAATCCAGGTATGATGCAAACAACTGTCATCAAGGAAGGTTGGAGATCCAGGGTCCACAGTTAAATCCTGAACTAATTTTTCTATCTGTGAGGAAATTCACATTTGCATTTCCTTTGGGTTCTCTGGTCCCCTACCATTTCCCAAAACCAGGCCAGTACGTGACTTGCTGGCTTTCCTTTTCCCCTTGGTGTGAATGAGTGTGGAAATTTGAGTGTGCATGGTGACCTCCCATGGACTGGCATCCCACACAGGGTGCGTTCCTGCCTTGCCCTCAGTGTTCCCAAAATAGGCTCCAGATCCACCATGATGCTGACCAGGATGAAGCAGGTAAGCAAGTTAAATGAATGCAAAAGAATCCAGAAAGTATTTTCCAGTATTGGAAACATAAGAAGCATCCAAGATTAGGAAACATATATATATATATATTTTTTTTTCTTTTAAGAAACATGAAGATTTGGGCAAAAGTCCTTCATGTCCCCCACATGTGTACACTCTGAGAAATAAAGGTACAAAAGTATACTTCTTTCTTGTTGCTAGGGTACCATCTCGAAAGTGTATGCGATGGAAATTGTTTCTAAACAGTATTTTAAACCAGATCCCTATACCAAAACTTTTCTTTACTACTACAGAATCCTTGAATTGCTTCAATATATCAAGCACTTCAGGTGTAAAGTTGAAATTAGGCAAAGAAAAAAGAGTGAAATGTTCAGCTTTAGTTAGATAAAGCGATAGCTCTGTCGTTCCTGACCTTGAGGTTCTATTAGAAATTCTAATTATTAGAGTCCTCCCCCTCCTCCCCGACACATCTAACAGCTCTAATCTGATACACATCTGCCCTCGGTGTCATTCATCACTCTGTCTATTCCTTAGATTCAGCTGAACTGTTAGAAGAGCTAATCTCAGCTCAAACAAACCCACAAACTTAAATTATCTCTATATAGACAAGTTTAATTATCAATAAATGGAGGTGTAAAAACATGGTCATGTACAGTTGTATGCATAAGTTTAGGCACCCATAGCCAAATTACATAACTGATTGATTTTTGAAGTGAAAGGAAGCAAACATAACTGGTGCAGCAGTAGAGTGTGTAAATATATATTTGTAGCTTGTGCAAAAGTTTGGACACCCCACTAAGTCACCCTACTTGGTACTGTACTTACTATCAGGCTGAAAGTTCTACTATATTGTTAGTACTAACAGCTTCCATGAACTGAATGAGTTGAATTGCTTGACTTATCTTTTCCTATCACAGTCTGAGTATATTAAAGGAATCTTAAAAACAGGCAAATATATCAAGATAGCAATACCATTAGTCTTTCCGAGGGAAAATTAGTCTTTTTCAGCCCTGATAGTTGCTGCAGCTTTATTTGACATGTTGAAAATTGGTCTTTCAGCGAAAATACCAAGCAGCTTACATCTTAAGATGACTTTGTAATGGTTTCTAAACACTTAATCCATGTTTAAATCGATTAAGCTTAGATACACCATAGATCTCGCTGAGTTTTGCAGGTATACCTACTGTCAGGCTCAATCAATTGTATTGTCCTCTCATCCATCTAGGCATAAACAGTGTGACGAAATATCGAACTATCGGGAACACAGTTCAAAATAAAACACTGTATAGGGGCTTTGGACACGCAACACATGGGATAAATAATGTCATGGTGTATAACAATATCATCATCATCGTGTGGGTGTGATTACTAATGGAACGATAGAAAGAAAGAAAGAAAGAAAGAAAGAAAAATATTCCTCTCACCCATTAATAAGCTCTGGATCAATGAATGAGGAAGAAAGGAAGGAAGGCTACTTTTATAGAAACACAAAGATTAAAGCAAAGGAAGGATGGATGGGAAGAAAGAAGGTAGGCTATCGATATAGAAACAGAAAGATTAAAGTCAAAGGAAGTAAGGAAGGAGGGAAGGAAGGAAGGAAACATATAAAGATTAAAGCCAAAAGAAGGAAGGAAGTCAACATAGAAAGAATAAAACTGAAGGATGGATGGAAGGAAACAGAATGATTAAAGAAAGATTAAAGCCAAAGGAGGGACAGACAGACAGAAGGAAGGGAGGAAGGAAGGAAAGTTATTGATATAGAAACATGGAAAGATTAAAGCCGACGGAAGGAAGAAAACAGAACGATTGAAGCCTAAGAAAGAAATGAAAGAAGGAAACGTAGAATTAAAGCCAAAGTAAGGACAGACGGAAGGACGTTAGGAAGGAAGGAAACCTAGAAGATTAAACCCAAAGAATGAAAAAGCAATCTTCAGAACTGATTTGTCGTTTAGTATGTATGATGTATCAGGACAAATTCAGCTTCAGATTAAATAATGTTCAATGTAGATAAAATAGGATAATTGATTGGGATAATTATCCAATTAAGACATTCAGTAAGAATCCAGTATTGCGGTTGCACCAATATAGGACATTAAAAGGGTTTAATTCTCATTTTTGAATCACAAAACAAGATATGGCAACCCACAGTTATATTCATCCTGCAGATATGTACAAATAACCACATGTACACTGGTTTAGATGGAGTGATGATGTACTGAGTGAATACCCCTTACAGATCAACACACATGGCAGCCTGTTACCCAGAAACCCCAGCACACTAACACAGGAGACAACGGGTAAGCTCTTTCTCTACATAGCAAGAGCAGAACCACAGGAACATGCCACATTGCCCTCCAGGGAACCACAATTAACACATCAATGAGCAGGATTTCTGAACTCTAAACAGCTCTAAATCTATCTTGAAATTCTGTGCGAATGTCAGCTTTAGCATGGGGAAATAATATGCATTGCATAGGGAATTTTTAGGAAAGTGAATCATGTATGCAGTAGATATTACCGGAAATCTCAGTCATCCATACTGTATCGTTGTAGATATTTTGAATCACACTGTAAAGTCTTCAGGACAGAGAAGTATGCACTTTGTGGTTTCTTGGTAAGGATTCCATTACTCCGCCTTCTGCCTGTGATGAGGATTCCATTGCTCCGCCTTCTACCTCTGGTGAGGATTCCATTGCTCCGCCTCCTGCCTCTGGCAAGAACATCATCGCTTGACTCTGGCAAGGATTTCTTTTGGTTCTCCACGTGCTTTAGTTACTGTGTGGGTTTAATTTTCTTCTCCCCTCTTAGCTTCTTATTTTACACGTGTCTGCATCCAGTTTGCAAAAGCAGATATAATTAGCAATAATTCGGTATAAATTATTCTCATGTGCGAAAAGTTTCTTTCCAAAGGATTTGTGTTCTTTCCTAATTCCAATCTCTCCAACATCCCTCTGCTGATAAATATAAACATAACTAATAAAAGGGATACAAAATGCCATAAAACAACACGGATATGATGTATGTTTCCTGCAGTGGCATTTCGAATTCATAGCATCCGCTGAAAATGTGTCATCTCCCGTAAAAACTGTCTATGCGTTGTCATATCTATAACTCTAATAAACTGTTAGATATCTGCAATATGCAAATGAGCACCTTACTTTTGTATATTCAGCATCCAACCTGAGTAGGTTAGATAATAAGACATGCAAACTGCCTGACAGATCCTGAGCTTGGGAGACAATGATCCACTTTGCAAGTCAATACGAGTTCAAATGTCACATTCATAACGCTGGAATTACCGAGCAGCAGAGGTTTGAATAGCTTCCTTACTCTCCGAAAAGTCTGCAGCTGTTAGAGTGCAAACGTCTACAACCTCAAAGATGAAATGTCAGTAGGTCATAAGAGCTAAGGCAGTTTTCTCACTGCTAAGATCATTTACATTTATATTTATTCATTTGGCAGAGACTTCTATGCAAAGCCATTTAAAAGTGAAGCGCAAATCCGAGGCGAACACAGAGCAGTTAAATGAGCTGATGATACTCTTTCTACAGCACTAAGTTTGAACCTTCTGATAGGAAACAAGTGCGATACAGATGTGAGAAGTACAGCGAGAAACTAATCCAAACATCAGGGATCAGTAATGACTTGTTACACCACAGTGATTCTGATTGGTCAGAAGGTGTTGATTAATTTGTCTATAACAACAGCTGCGATGCCTTTATACAAGAAATCCTGTGGGTTATTCAGAACTTGCTCCGATAACCAGCCCGTCACGTGCTGAGATGCGAGTGTCTCCACCCTCACGCGCACACAATTTAACATGCTGTGTAGTTTATTTCACATTAAAAACATACCGTAGATATAATTCTGACCGCATTCGTTATTTGTGCAACTCCGGGTAAGTGTTTTGGTTTTCTTTGCTTTACCCTGGGCTTAAAGTAATAAGATGACTGTGAAAAACAGTCGTATACTTTAATTATATGCATTTATGGTGATATTACTACATTCTTGTGTCAAAACGCACCACATACGCAATTCAAACGGAGTATGTGTGAACCTGGCATGGCAATAGTCCTGGCTGCGATGCAAATCACAGTTTATATTAAGTTCTAATAGTATTAATAAGCATTAAAGAGGTTATTTAACAACATAAAAAAAAAATAAAAAAAACTTTCGATATGGTAAGGATTTCTGCGACTTTTATGGAAGGAGTCTCACGTACAGTGTTACGTACGGCTGCAACATTACCTTTTCCTCCACTGGAAAGTCTGCGGAGTTCACTCTTTGTGCACGCTTTCTTGTTAACATGACAAGCTGTGATTTTTTGTAATTAGCTTCAAGAAAGAGGAAGAAAAAGAGAGGTTGTTGAGGGAATGGCTGTTTTATAGCTGCTATGCTCTAACGTATCTAACGTGGCCCAACTTTCATTAATAAATATAAAATAAATTGATGGAAAATTTGCTGTGGAATAATGGGAAGAAAACACTTCAGGATGTGCGGTTATCGGAAAATAATCAACTTCAAGGTGGTAACAGTAACGGTAACTCGTGCTTCATCCACCCCACTGTTGATTTATATTACATTACATTTACATTACAGCATTTACAATGGCAGGCACCTTTATCCAGAGCGACTTACAATTATCTCATTTATACAGCTGAGCAGTTGAGGCTTAAGGGCCTCGCTCAAGGGCCCAACAGTGGCAGCATGGCAGTGCTGGGATTTGAACTCACAACCATCCAATCAGAAGCCCAACCACTGAGCTACCACTTCCCTATGTTTTCCTGCGGCAGCATTACATTGAGAATTGAGATTAACTTATGTTTGTTTAAATGTTAATTAATTACACCTAAAATAAGCCTAGCTAAAACGAATTTACAGTATAATGTAAATGTTAATCAATTACTGAACTCTGGTCTCCAGGTGTAAACGCTAGAACTTGCCTAAGCTTCAGTTCTGAATTTTGCCACTTAAGAAGCTATTTTCATTAAGGTGTTGTTCATGTCGTATTCACTGATGGTGTGAACACTGGTTTGTCTTAACATTAATGATGGTGTAGTGCTGAAGTCCAAACTTTATTCATGTTAACTAATGCGTTGAATAATGTAAGTTAAAGGAACCTTAATATAAAGCTCAAACACCTTTCTTTTTTTTTTTTCCCTCAAACACTTTAGTGTCACCACACACTTCATAGACTCTGTAGTCTTCGATAAATTATTCAGGCGTAATCCTGCAATGATGTAGGAACTGACAGCTTTATTACAAATGGAATTTTTGACATTTGAAGACTGTTGCCCTTTACAGCCTGACATCTTATTTAGCTCATCTGAGCTATTGGGAATCTTTTTTTATTTATTTATTTTTTTTTATTTTAGAAAAACAGTCCCCAAGGAAACCTAATACCGGAGTTATCTTCTATCTCTACTCTACAGAGCAGATATTGCTTGTTATATGTGGTCATACTTCTTCAACATAACAACCTATAAACACACGGTCATAAAAACTGCCCTGAACATTTCCGGCATCTGTGTAAAGCGTATTTGCTAATAGAATAACCCCTACCACCTCCAACAGCAACACCCTGTTGGTGCGCTTCACACATGTGTTTATTCTTCATCAGGCGACGCTGTAAAGTGCCCAGGAGGCCGCTGTAACTCTGATTAGAGAGGACAGTTTCACACACCAATGAGCCACTGATAGGCCTTAAGTGAAGGGTTTGTGGAGTGCTTAATGAGAATGATCCTGTGTGTCTCTTCATTTTAATTAGAGCAGAAAAGGTCATGATGGTGCACATCCATGGCTTTATCTTTTCAATTTAGCCAAGCATTGCTTTGAGGAGGAGTGTGTAGGTAGAGAGAAGCAGGTTATCTTTTGGGGTTCTATGGTAATCTACTTGTGATATGACAATGTAAGATTGAGGACAAAGACAAAACTAGAAAACAGACTTCACCAATCATAGGGAAGGCGACGGATTTAAATAAAGCAAGTAAGGAGCGGAGAGAAATGATCAGCATGGGAAGAGTTAATACAATTAGGAATGCGTGACTGAAATGGTGCATGAAGCTTCATGAGAACAGGAAGCTATGTCCATGAAAGGGAATTGGAGAGCAACTGGAGCCATGGCTCAAAAGCAAAGGATGTATGTGACGGACCTTTTTGCTCTTATGAAATATGCTATTATAAGACAACCAGGAGGTGGACTCAGGCATGTGGTGAGACTGAGAATGATGCTGACTAAGCAATACTTGACACCTCAAACATAATATAGAAAAGCATAGGGTCACAGGCAGATGCTAACAGAACAAGCAAAAGAACGCAGGCTAAGAACAGGTACTACATCAATATAGGTGTTCTAGTTGTCTATGTGATGAGCAAGAATCAATACAAAGTTGATATATTTACAGATTTGTCAATTCCGATAGACTGAAGTCATAGCGGAGATAGACAGAATAGTCTGGCAGGGTATCTAGATATGTGTCTGTATCTACAACGCCTTCTAGAGGCGGTGGGGAAAAGGTCTGGAGTAGGCAATGGCCAAAAGAGGTCCTGGACAGGCATCAGATGGAGGAAGTCGTAGAGGGGTGATAGGGGCTAGGGGAAAGGAGCTACATCAAATGACTTATGGAAGACCTGCAGATAATGGTATCCACTGGAGGATTTGGAAGCACTGAGAACTGCTTTGGAAACATGAAGCAAGGTTTGTAACAAGGAAGGCAAATGTTTAAACAAATAGTTATACTTTCCTTGGGGAATGGTAGCTTGAACTCACCTAGATCCCAAGTTAGTGGACCACGCAGGGTGAGTGAAGTAGACCACAGGGTTTGGGAATTTTAATGCTGGCAGGATTGGTATCTTAAACTCTGTAAGGGTCCTGTAAGGTTATGTTGTGGATCTGGGAATTTAAATGGTGGTGGGCCTGGGACCTTGAACACTGGTGGATCTGGGAATTTGAATGGTGGTGGGACTAGGAATGTAAATGCTGGTAGGTCTGGGAAATTAAACACCGGTGTTTCTGGGAAATTGAATGCGGGTGGGTCTGGGAATTTGCACATTTACAGAGCACTACAGTTTTGAGCAAACTTACATGCTGACACAGCAGCAGCTTGCCTCACAGCTGGGTAAGCAGAGTTCCTTGTGGTGCAGCTTCCTTGGTGCATGCTTGTGAGCTGAATGATCACCCCAAAGCTCACCCTCCAGCCAGCAGTGACCCTAAGGCAAGATCCTGTGTTGGCTAACTGGCAGCATGGGAGCTGGAGGCATGTGTCCCTTCTCAAATCTTCAAAACCATCCTCACTGGGGACTGGAAGCCATTCTTTAGGATAGCAAAGAAAAAAAAAACTCTCACTTTTCTCAGTCCCAGGTCTTGTTAAGTGAGCAGGTTAACTTAACGAATACAGAATATGTCAATGGGGACAGAATCAAGCTGGAAATTATGCTTTTCTAATATGTTAATCTGTGAATACTTCTAACTATGTAGGTTGTCTGCAGACCTCTGCAGCAAAAAGTATAGCTGTAGAGTTTAGATGTAGAACTTTATAGGTACAGGGTCTCTAAATCAAAGAGATAGTGAGCTTCTTAAAATTTCACCAAGTAGATTGCCAAATATCTAAATAATTACCCCACATCGTATAAATGGAAATGCATACATATAATGTCTCTTCTCGAATGTTATGCTTGACAACGATTTGAATGTACAGTTCATCTAACATGGCCTCCCACCTAATACACCTGCTTTTTTCCCCCCCACTGAAAACATATGAGAGCCCACCATAAAACAGTAGAAAAAGCGACTGTGCTGTCAGAGCAAATGGAGACTGATAACAGATTGTCTTCTTTTTATTTATTTATTTATTTATTTATTTATTTCTATATATACACACTTTTACACCTTATACTTCACACTGACAATGTCATTCATTTGCAGTTTACCTACAGTCATTTAGGATTATATTTAATAGTAAAGCAAATCGACATTCACAATGATTTATGAGTGTAGCACGGTTTCGCTCAGAGCTGAGCTCTTTATCTTTTCCCCATCACTGGAATCCAGACTGACATGTATAGAATGGGGACGAGTGGCAATGGGGGATTTAGAGCGTACTAACGTTGTTCCTGACCATTCTGTATTTATTCTGAAAGACAGCATGAAAGACATTGTGTTTTCCCACCAATCTTTCTGAAAGCTATGTCATTTCTGTCTGGGTGAAGTTGTTAAAAAAAAAAAAAATAAAAAAATAAATAAAAACATATTTTTACTTTTTACATCAAAACCCCTTAAAGAAAAGTCATACATTTCACAATTGAAATTTACGTGTTTTTTTTTTTGTTTTTTTTTCACGTGTCATGTTCACACGTTCATATCGTGCATGTTAATGTTAAACATGAAAAATGTCATTTTCGTGTTAGATTTTTTTTTCCATGTTTCATTTATTTTCATTCATATATTCAATTTTGTTTTCTTTTATTTTATTTATTTTTGTAATCATGTGTTGTCAAGTTTGCCTTTTTTTTTTTTTTTTTTTTTTACATGACTAATTTTTTTACTGATGGGTTTTCACATGGTATATTTTTTAAATGTCTTTATTTCCACATGATTCATTTATTTCCACATGTGATATTTATTCATTCTTACATGCAGAGTTGTTTATTTTCACATTATTCTATTTTAAGGATTATAAATCTCAGGCTTCCACGCGATACAATACGATTTTGGTTCTTAGGACAACTACACTGTAAAACCGGATAAGTTCGTTTAACTCAAAAAAAAAAAAATTGAGGAAACTAATTACCTCAAAATTTTTAAGTTGATAAATCAATTTCTTTAAGACAAATACATTTAAATCTAACAAAAAATAACTTTAAATTACAAAGTTTGAGTTCAATTTTTGTTATATTTAAGTGTATTTGGCCTAAAGAAATTGATTTATCAACTTAAAACGTTTACTCAAATTTTTTGAGTTAAATGAACTCATCCGGTTTTACAGCGCAGTCAATATTTGCCCATGGATACGACTGAATCTGCTGTGTTATGATACAATGGAATTAGGAAGCAGCGATCGTTATGTATCCAACTTTTAGTCATTTGCTGTAGTTTTACTGTTTATTTACAATTGATGATGATGTGGTGAAGGATTTCACAGCCTATTAAGTTATTTATTCATATTAGTTTAAATATTTCCTTGAGAATAATCAATTAAAATGTGTGGGTTCATTTCATTTCAGTCCTGCCTTTTAAATTGATGCTTACCTAAATTAATGCTAGCCTACTTGCCCCTGAGACAAGCCCCCTGTGGCTCTTCCCTCATTCCCCCATCGCTGTTAATATCTGGTGCAGATCAAGCCGTGAGTTCTGTGTGATGCAGCGTGACATCTATCAACACCATGGCATCGTGTCACAGAGCATCTGCAGCTTTAGAGTCGAATCAGAAGCAGCCGAGTGTAGATGATGCACATTTCGGTACATCGTCAACAAATCAGTGTGTGAAGGATGAATATAAGACGGCCAATACTCTGTGATTTGGAGCCGTTCCAAATACAATGCAAGGTTGACATGAAATATAATGCGATTTAATATTGTGCAAAATGAAGGCGGATCCTCGCTGAGACTGACAGGCACAGTGGCCATGCCCACTTCACTGGGAGGCAATAATTCACATTTAATGGGATGGTATGAGGTTGAGATGAGTGTAAATGTAAAAGGGTGTAACTTACAGAAGTTATCTACTTGGAAAACACAACCATTAATTCAAAAAATGTAGTCGTCTAGTCAGAATTTCCACAGTAGGCTCTTTCATTAGTGCTGATTAAGAACAGCAAAGAATGTGGCTTCATATACCAGCCATACACAGGCTACAAATGACATTTCCAGCTTCGGTGCTTTTTAAGCTAGTACTTTTTTTAATGATAAAGACATATAAATCTGTATATATTTAAATAAATATGTGCAAAATAATACATTTATCATATCACATGATTCAAGTGATGACTGATTCTTAAAATGATTCTGGAACTGAGAGCACACAGCATGGAAGCTCATGTCTGGCTTTGCTTGAATAGAGGATGATGTCTAGAATCTGAAAAGCATCTGGGAGGGCTTTCTAGGCTGATAATGACTCTGAGCCTCAGTGGTGTTGGAATAAAACTAAGCTCTAAACTAGCCAAGTGGGATTAGATAGTGATGTGCAACCTGTGGTGCAGAAAGTACTCTTTAGTATCCTGGTCAATGTCACCATGGATCCACGGGAATGCTGGGCGTGAAGAGGGAATACAGACTTGTTTGGCTTACATCAGATTTCAACTGCTCTAAATAGTAGAGCTTGTGGTTTCACTTTGATTTTGGTCACCATGCTCTTCTAATGGCATTATTATTTTCTTAACAGTGATGGGATACACTATATGGCCAAACGATTGTGGACACTTGATATCACACCAATATGGGGGTCTTCCCTAAAATATCGCCACAAAGTTTGCTTAGAATGTCTTTGGATGATGTAGCATTGCAGTTTCCCCATCACTGATATCCAAGATGGTTCCACGGATGGCTTCCCGGGTTAGGAGCTCCCCAGTGTTTTTGTTATTATTGTTTGTTTGTCCTGTCTTTAGTCACTTTTTTTCAATCACTTTACCAGGGACAAACTGCCGAAGGTTAGGCAGTGCACACCTGTCAATTTTTTTGCAGATTTTTGACCATTTTACTGGACATCTAACTCGGAGGAGCTGCGGTCCTGGAGAAACCCTCCAAGAGACACAAGCAAGGGAAGCATGCGGGGCGCACTCGTAAATCTCCGAAAACAATTCACCTGGCGAATCTCTGCTCCCTCACCAACAAAACTGATGAACTACTTCTCCTCACCTGAACAAACAAGGACTTTTTCAGCTCCGCTGCTTTGTGCTTCATGAAAAGAAGAAAAAAAAAAACGAATCCATTCCAAACGGCGTATTATATCTGCTAGGGTTCCAGCTCTTCAGAGTGGATCACACCGTGGAGTCATTGGGGAAAACGAGAGGCGGCAGACTATGTTTTTACGTCAACAAAGATTGGTGCACAGATATAACAACATTGAAGATGATCTGCTGTCCTAATTTAGAAGTGCTCTTCATAAAGCACAAGGCTTTTTTATTTGCCGCAAGAGTTTTCCTCCTTTTTTCTAGTCAGTGTTTACATCGCTCCTCAAGCTTGCATGAGTGCCGCACTACAAAAGCTGGCTGATCAAATTTCAGACACAACACCCGGACTCATTATTATTCTCTGGGATTAAACCTCACCCGTGAACTTCCTAAATACGGATAGTGCATTACAAGCCCAACAAGAGACAGAACCATACTGGACCACAATAAAGGATGCATATCGCTTTGTTCACAAAGCAGCTTTGGGACACTCTGATCTCTTTCTGGTTCATCTTCTCCTGACCTGCAGGCAGAAACTTAAATCTGCTAAGCCTGTAGTAAGGACTATACAGAGATAGAGCAGTGAAGCAGAACTGGAACTACAAGCCTGTTTCAACTGCACTGATTGGAGTGTGTTTGAAGCTGCAGCCAGTGATCTGGATAAGCTCAGTGATACTGTGACATCATACACCAGTTTCTGCAAAGACATGTGTGGTCCCACCAAGACTTATTTAACTTAGAATAGTGACAAACCATGGTTTAAGACACCTTTGTCAGGCCAAGGAAGAGGCTTACAGAAGTGGGGACAAAGTCTTGTATAATCATCCCAAAAACACACTGACAAAGGAGATAAGAGTGGCTAAGAGAAGCTACTCTGAAAAGCTGAAAAAACAGCTTTCAGCCAATGATGCTGCATCAGTGTGGAAAGCCTGAAAGACATCACTAACTACAAGACATCATCCCCTGAGTTCATCATCAACCATGTGTTGGAAATCAACAACTGGCTGCTAACCTGAATTGTTTCTATTTGATAAGGGCAGTCTCGAACCCCACACCTGCTCTGACCTTTTCACCACACAACCGTCAACACCTGCTACCTACCTCTCCCCCCTCCTGCTACTCAGTCTGCACTTAGGATCTGTGAAGAGGATGTGTGCTTTCTCTTCCAGAAAGAGAAGATCAGGAAAGCTTCAGGCCTAGACAGTATGTCGCCTGCCTGTCTGAAAGTCTTTGATGACCAGCTGTCTTCCGTCTTCACAAACAGATCACTGGAGCAGTGTAAAGTTCATTCCTGCTTCAAATGCTCCACCATCATCCCCGTCCCAAAGAAACCCACGATGATAGGACTGAACGACTACAGACCTGTCACTTTGACGTCTATGGTCATGAAATCATTTGAGAGATTGGTGTTGGCCCACCTGAAGGACATCACAGGACCCTTGATGGACCCCCTTCAGTTTGCTTATCGAGCAACAAGTCAGTGGTTGACGCAGTCAATATGGGACTGAATTATATCCTGCAACACCTCAACAGACCAGGGACCTATGCAAGGATCCTGTTTGTGTAATTGGGTTCGGCTTTCGCTACCATCATTCCAGATCCCCTTCTTTCTAAATTAACCCAGAATTCTGTGCTAACCACCATCTCTCAGTGGATCACCAGCTTTGTCAGACAGACAGCACCTAGTGAAGCTGGGAAAATTCACATCCAGCACTTTCACCGTAGCGCTCCTCAGGGATGTGTGCTCTCCCACCTGCTATTCTTCCTCTACACAAATGACTGCACCTCTATAAACCCCTCTGCCAAGCTCCCGAAACTTGCAAATGACACCACGGTCATCTGCCTCATCCAGGAAGAGTCCGCATGCAGAAGGAAGGTTGAACCGATCGTGGACTTCAGGAGGAAATTCTTCTTATTACGTGTCTTGCTGTCATATTTCGAGACGTACTAGAAGCTTCGCTTACTAAGTCAAATTCATTGTGCGTGACCACACTTGGCAATAAAGCTCTTTCTGATTCTCTTTCTGGAACTTAGAGGCCCAAAGCTGTTCTAGCATGACAGTGCCGCTGTGCACAAAGTGACCTTCATGATGACATGAAAGAATTTGAATGGAGAGTTATTATAGCAGCAAATGAGAGCTAAATCTGTACTGTGATGTTCAAAAAGTACATGTATGTATGAAGGTCAGGTGTCCACATACTTTTGGCTGTGTCATGTTGCTACCTCTAACACAGTGTTTGCCAAACGTGTCCCCAGGAACCCCAAGGTGGAGCATTAAATCCTCTTTTCCCACTCCTACCGCAACTGTACATGTATTCAGTGTTTCAATGATTGACGTGGCAGTGAGCAGAGCTACTCAGGGAAAGAGTTATGAGTCATGACTCTAAGTGCTTTTTTAAAGTTGTAAGTCTCTCTAAATGTCATCTTGTTCTACAGCTAGATATAATCCTTAATCCTTAACAGAGGATTTATTATCTCACCTACAGTACCTACGGTTCAAATCACCAAGCAAAAGCTCTAACATGACAATTAAACATGACAATTTGAAATGTCAAAAATGAAATAATTGTCAGCTGATTGTGACCTCTGTCGGCTGATACGATCTGCCGTACACCAGTCGAGAGGGATTGGAGAGTGATATGCAACCCGCGGCTCTGGACGCACTCCTTTACACAGCTCAGGTCACGACTGAATTCACTCTGCCCATGTGCAAGTGCTTTATTGAATATTTATTCAGCTTTAAATGACAAACAGAATAATTCCAATGCATTTTTGTATACGGTTCCATTAAAGCCTAAGGGGGGGGAAAAAAAACAAAACAAAAGACTTCTCATTTTTGCTTTGTTTAATGCATGGACCAGAAGTAGTGTTCATTTAAGTGCTTTTCTAAGAGGTAGGACTTCAAACTTTGGCAGTGAGAGACTCTGTTTCATCATCTAGGTGCCTGTACTCCCTTAATGATCATCCCGGAGACTTGAAGAGAGGAAGATCAACCTTCGTGATACTTGTGGCTCAGAGGGCTTAAGTTATTTTTCTCCTTGGAATTACGTGCGGAAAGTATTTATTTATTTTTTTTGTTTTTTTTTTGTTATTACTTTCATTTGTGCCGGATCATTCTGGAACAGGATCTGACACCCCTCCAATTTTAATGCACATGTGCACCTTTTTCTTTTTTTTTCCTTTTAACGGAACAAATTAATAATGCTAAAACCGTAAGATGTGTGTCGGAGCTCTAAAGGATGCTGAACCGATACAGAAAAGCTGAGCAGATCATGACTTTTGGAGAAGCCACATGAATGTCTTGCATAATTAGGCAAGCTAAGAAAGTCCGTTTTCATTAGAATCAGTATTCGTGTCATATTTGTGTTATGATGTTGAAAGGGCTTATAATGTACTTTTGTAAGGAAGGATCCTGCACTCCCACCACCGCAGCCTGAGTTTGATTGCCAGGCTGGAAACCCCAGCCACTCGGGGTTGCACTCGGTGCCGGTCCCAAGCCCGGATAAAATGGGAGGGGTGCATCAGGTGTAAAAATTGTGCCAGATCAAATATTTGGACCAACAACAACAATGTACTTTTATAAGGCTGAAACGACTGTTTGTTGTGACGATCGAGCACACACATTGTGAGAAACGTACAGTTCTTCTCCAGTTCTCTCACGGCCTCGCTGAAATGTACCGTGATTAACGTATCCACGCTATAGTACATAGGTCTATATGAAAAGCATTGAGCTTACTACTGAACTTCATGAAGTGCTTGGAGCACTCTTCTGTGTTTATATATTCCAGTGCCTTTTCTCTTCCTTTCCGCTTGCTCCTTGTCCACCTCTCACGTTTAAACCCAGCATGGGTCAGCTTCAGGACGCCAGTGGTGGGAACGCAGCCGCAGCAGTGGAGTAAACTTTCAGAGACGAGTACGAATCAACTGTCAGGATCTCGGAACGATGGGTATATGACGAGGCACAGGAAAAGCTCTCGAAGAGCCTCTGTGTTCTGTAACAATTTTCCTCTGACATTTTTAAATTGTCATGTTTAATCGTCTAACACACTGTTCCACCTGGATGTGAGAGCTGTTGCTTAGTGATTCGAACTGTACATCGGTGAGACAGTGAACACAGTGAATCCTCTGTTAAGGATTAAGGATTATATCTAGTTGCAGAACAAGATGACATTTAGAGAGACTTACAACTTTAAAAACCACTTAGATTCATGACTCATAACTCTTTCCCTGAGTAGCTCTGCTAGCTCACAGTTTCAATCGAGAACACTGAATACCTGTACAGAAGCACTGGGGAGGGGGGAAAGTGGATTTAATGCTCTGTCTGGGGTTCCTGAGGACAGCTTTATCAAACACTGTGTTAGAGGAAGCTTTGGTATCGCTCTGAAGAAGAGAATAATTCCACTGGAAGAGCATGGTGACCAATCCGCAGTTTAAAACCACAATCCCTAACATTCAGTGGTGTTGGATGCTGATTAAGATCAATCAAAGGTGTATTCCCATCTCACACCCAGCATTCCTAGGATCCAATGTGACCAGTAGAATGTAGTTACTGAAATGAAAATGAATAAATTAAACAACAATGGTGATAACACTTGGAAACATCCTGGATTGTTCGTGTTGGGTAGAAGTCCTTCATGTCCTCCAGTTGTGTTATTTTGTGTGATCTTTTTTCCGGTCTTTATCTTTGAAGGCAAGATGTGTGTGTCCTTTGTTGTCCTGCATCCCATAATCCAGTCTGCCAGCCAGTCTGTAAAAATGGCAACTTACATGTATCCTTTGTAGCTCATGCTGTATTTCATACAGAAAATGATTCAGATATGACTTGATTCCTTCCTGGCTCTGAATACAACATTAGTAAGCAGCATATTGTTGTTGTTTTCATTTTAACCACATTCACATTGTTATTGTTGTCTAATATGGCAGCAAAGCCAATTTGATTGAGTATTAGGGATTAGTTTCAGATAATTCTGTATTGGTTTTACAACATGTCCTTCCATATACAACATGTATAACATACTTGTGGTTTGACATTACTGAATTATATTATTCCAAAGAATATTCCGGTGTATATTTTGGCTGGTCGCTTGTTGTTCCCTCGCCAGATCAGCAGCAGTGCATCATGTATGCCGCTGCACTCCAGGGAAATACAATCCTTGAATATTTCCACGGCTCAATGCCTCCACTGAGACCAGGTGTAGCTTCAAGTCACAATCCAGTACAGGTGGCAGGTGTGTGACCGAGTCATACTGCTGCACCCCGTGTGTGTGTGTGTGTGTGTGTGTGTGTGTGTGTGTGTGTGTGTGTGTGTGTGTGGACTTTCCTACTGCTCACATTGCCCAGAGTGAGATTTCTTTAACTCCGGGTGCAGTGCAGAGAGCAGAACAGCTGAACCTGTGGATACACATTCGAAAACATCATGGATTGCCATGAGGGAGTGTACACGATGATGAAATTTTACAGCACATTGTAGACTTTAAAAAAGTGACAACTATCCTACCTCACCAAAGTAAACTCTGAATAAAGATAGAAATACTGTAAAGCTTATATTCTATGTGTATTTATAAAGAACAGGTTTGTGAAAACATGCCCTGTATGAGGGGGGGGAGAACTACCAAAGTCCTATGCTATCAACATTATGTCTCAAGAACATGATGCAAATTTATGCAAATTAGTTATCTTGTGGTTAAGTCACAAATCCAAATTCCTCCTCAGATTAATCCGAATACTTGGTTCATTAGAGTTTCCTCAGAGTTCTTCAGTTTCAGTTCTACTTCATTTCAGCATTAATATGAGTATCATCATTGGCCTGAATTATGTCACTGAGGGGTTGATTTGATTTATTTATTTATTTTGGAAATGCGTCTGCTGAAAGGAGTTGAGAGCGTGCGCTCTGTTTGGGCCCTGATCAAAGCTAATGCCACCTAGTGCAGCGTATCCGCTGCTTCTTTTTCTTCTTCTTTCATCTGCTGAGCCCTCGGAGTGGAGAACGGCCAGAGACGAGACCTTTCTCCACAAGGACCAATCATATAATTTTCCATCCTCATCTCACTCAAGGTCAGGCGAGTGAATTATTTATTGATCCAGAAAGATGCTGCGGCAGGGTGTACACCTGAGGAGCGTGCGTTTCAATCACAAATATACTGTGATATAACACACACACCTTTCTCACACACAGATATATGGCTGCTTTATGCCCCCCAGAAAAAGTTATTTGTGTGTCATGTGATCAGAACTTACAGGTAATAAATAACATGCTTCACCGAGATTCCCACAATATTCAACTGAGAGGCTCGGAAACAAAGTACACATAGATTGCAGGCTTTCATATGTCTCGTAAACCCTCTCAGTGGCAGAAGCCTACTGCTGGACAAGGGCTGTGTTTGTGCAAAGACCCTGGTTGGGAAGAACGCTTTTTCCAATGGTAAGGAAGAAGCCCCATGTTGAGCAAAGCACTATATTGGACAAAAATGTCCGGTTGAGCAAAGCCCCTGAATGGGAAGAAGCCTCCTGCTGTGTAAAGCTGCATGCCGGGCAAAGCCCCATGTTGGGTGGAAGTAAGCTGGGTAGCTGAGCAAAGCCCCTGGATGGACAGAAGCCTCCTCCTGGGTAAAACTACATACTGGACAAAGCCTCTTGATAGGCAAACCCCTATGTTGGTAGAAGTAAGCTGATCAAAGCCCCTGGTTGGGCATAAGTCTCTTTTTTGGCCAGAGCCCCTAGTTGGGCAAAAGTGTTCTACTGGGCAAAGCCCTTGGTTAGGCAGAAGCATCCTATTTTGGCTAGGAAGAAGCCTTGTGCTGGCCAAAAGCCTCATGCTGGGTAAAATGAAAGCCTCCTGCTGGGCCACACCCCTGGTTAGGCATAAAGCTCTTTTTTTTGGCAAAGTCCTTGCTTAGGCAGAGTCTTTGTGCTTGGCAAAGAACGAGGTTGGAAGAAACCTACTGCTGTGGAGAAGTCCAACGTTTGGCAGAAACCCTCTGCAGGCCATGACCCCGTGTTACTTTGAGATCTCTAGCTAGGCCCAGCTGCCATTGCTCAGCCCTAGAGTAAGGCCCTTAACCATCAACTGCTTAGTTGTACAGATGAGAGGAATGTAAGTTGCTCTGGATAAGGCTGTCTGCAAAATGCCCCCGCTTGAGCATAAGTATCTGCTTTTGCAAAAGTATCCTGATGAGCAAAGCATCAAATTGGATAAAGCTCCATGTTGGGCAGAAGCCTCCTGTTGGATAAAGCCACTTACTGAGCAGAAACCTTCTGCTGGGCAAAGCTCCACGTTGGGTACAAGTCTATAGCTAGGCAAAGCCCCTGCTTGGGCATATATTTCCGTTCCCAATGTTGCACGTAATGCTGACGCTAATAACGGAGTTTGTCTTCGACTGGATAATATACCTCTCACTTTTGCCTTGTGCCCAGTGTTCCTGGAATAAGAACATTTTGTTTTGTATTGTATTTCCAACACAATACCACAATATATTCTCATGCTGGTCCGCCACCACAGATAAAAGATCGTTCCGATTGCGTAAAGCCATAAAGGAATAAAGCGAGCTCGAGTCATCCCTGAGCTGTATGTTTCAACTCACTTTGCACATGAGACTCAGCAGCCAAAGTTATTCATTTAGCCTGTCTTGTGCTAATAGAGAGAGAAAAAGAGTGGAGGAGATGAAGAAAATCCATTTTCCTTCACCTTCGGCAATCAGTCCGTTTTCAATTAAAGTGGAGGACTATTCATTTCCAGCTATGAAAGAGTCTGACACCTCTATGAGCCGTGCTGATTGTGAGGGCAGCGTCTGTGCCATCACACATCGATATTATGGCCCCAAATAATACGGTTAAGGAAGCTGCCGAAAAAATCCCCAGCGCTGACATTTCTGGAATTGAATGAGTTTAAATAGCTACACGAAGAACATACATTTATTTTATTGCCTTTGAGATGCCTGTATTATCACGTTACGTTAAAGTAGATATTATATTCAGCTCTTTTGACTTGTAAGTTAAATGCTGTGTCTAGATTTACTGTATAGGTACGGTAAACAGAATTCACAATCTCGCACACGTACACACAAGGCCGGCTATCTGAAGTTTTCATTCTCATAACTAATACATCAGCGCCAGACTCCAGGCACGAAAAGATCTCAGCTCCTCTTAACATCAGTTAGGCTGTGAAGGTTTCAATTCCTTTTGAAAGATGCTGCGAGGAAACAATATGAAAGGACAGAACATAGAGCAAATGAGTACAGGACAACCGACGCGACTAGCCGTGTACGGATAATTCACCTGCTGTTATTTCTTTGTATATCCTGTAAACGTATAAGCACTGCCTGAAGGCTTTTCTCAAATGACCTCTGCTTTCTGACCTGTACTGTGTTCTAGATTTAATTCTCCACTGAGTTGTGAAGTTCTGCTGTGCATCACGTCAGAAAGTGTAAGACATATTGATCTGGATAGAAACATTATCTGTGGCTTGTACACATCAATGAAAATGCCTCCGATAAATCTCTCAAATAGCAATAATCCAAAGGGTTGCTTCTCTGACTAATCCCCTCTGTACCTGGTCACTGACTTTTTATGGATGGTCTCCTCTGGTCAAAATGATGCTGTTCGTTTAGATATGTTCTCAAACATACTCTGGGTTCTTCAAGGATCAGACATATTTATATGAAGATCACATGACACTCCATTTAACTAATTATGTGACCTAAATTCGATTTGTTTTCAAGGGTTAAATACGTATGCAACGACTGTTACACGACTGTTACATTTATTTTTGCGTCTAACTTCGCAAACTATATAGTTTATCCACTCGTTTCAATCCGGTGTGCCATTTTGTGTCGATCGATGACATATAATCCCAGATAAATTCATTTCAAAAGAGTGGAAGCATTAGATTTTTTTTTTTTTCTTTGCACTTTCTATTTCTATTCTGTAGATGCTTTTATCCTAAGTGGCTTACAAGTGAAGCAGATTCCACACATTTCTGAGCAGTTGAGAGTAAAGAGTTGTGCTCATGGGTGCTGTAATGGTGCTCTGGTGGTCCTGGGAATTAAATTCACAAGCTTTCGGTCACAAGCACCGAGCCTTAATGGCTGACCCACCACCCTGACTATTTATATATCTGACAGCTGAATTTTGTTTTCCTTATTCCACTGTGTAATGTTTGTATATTGCTTGTGGGATTCATTCAGTTCTCGTGTCTGGCGGGACGTTAATATTAACAATAACATGGAGATACATGGGGAACACGAAGCATAATTCTTAAACAATGTGATCAAAACAGTGTGAAATAATTATTTGGTTGTGAATTGAGATGGGTGTAAACCGCAGGCATTTCAGTGCCTTTGTGACTAAAGGTCTGAGTGTGAGTGCTGTTATGACGCTCATCTGAAAGCTACTAATAGAAGGACAGTATAGGATGACCCCAAAACTCATGGGACACACTAAGAAGAAAAAAAAAAGACTCAAGAATTCACAAAAGGTTTTCCATGCTAGTGGTTTCCAGTCCTTTTGAAACTTCCCTCATTTTACTGTTAATTTTGCACTTTTTGTCTGTAGCCAGGACTAAATATCATTCTATAAATTAATTTGCAGATGTTGTCAGAAGTGTAAAAAAAAAAAAAAAAAAAAAAAAAAAAAAAAAAGCTAGCTAGCTAGCTGTGTTAACATGGTCTGCTGCCACCATCAGGTGAAAGGAAAAATTGCCACCTATCGTACGTTCTAAGAGAGAAACCACGGGCCAATTAACAATTAAATTAATTATCTCCATCCATCCATCTTCTACCGCTTACTCCTTGTTCAGGGTCGCGGGGGAACCTGGAGCCAATCCCAGGGAGCATCGGGCACAAGGGGGGTACACCCTGGACAGGGTGCCAATCCATCGCAGGGCATGGGAAACATCGGTCCCTGTGGCCAGACCTTGGACGCCTCTGCTTTAGTTGAACTGTAGCCATATGAATGATTAATACACTTAAACTGTGCTAAAATGGAGCAAATTTTTTGCATTTTAATTCGACAACAATATTAAAACCTGACTTTAATTGTTTCAAGCGCACTTGGTACGTTGTAAATATGGTAGACTATATGAATTTGAATCCACATACTTTTGATATAATCCTATTGCAGCATGATGGCGCAGTGTGTAGCGTTGCTGCTTCACAGCTCCACGGACCCTTGTTCGGTCCTCATCTTGGGTTACATTGTGTAGTTTCACACATCCCTCATGTCTAGATTGGATTCCTTTCAGACTACACTAATATGTCCCTAGGTGTGAATGTGTGTGCATGGTGCCCTGTGCTATCCAGGTATCCCATCAAGGGTGTATTCCTGCTTCACATCCAATGATCCTAGGATAGGCTCTGGATCCACTTTGACCCTGAGCAGGATAAAACACTTACTGAAGATGAATGAATAAATAATTATCAAGCCTGATTGCTTTGCATGGTGCACAACTGATTCTATGGCATGCAAGGAAATATGTTTTATGTTCTTTGTCACTGTCCAGAAGAGGTCAGTAGACCTGGTAGTTATTGGCAGCAAGTATCCAACAAGCGTGAAGATGTGAAAAGGCACTGAAGATGACTTTACATTGAATATGCCATGGAATACACTTTAATGTAAATATTTCATGTGTTTCTATAACATTCCATGCTGTTATACGCTCGGCTGCTCATTCGTGCAATTATCAAATTTCAATTTCAGTGCATTACAAAATTCAACTTCACAATAACACGTCCTGGAATGAGCACGACTAAAGGTATGTAAATTACATTGGAGCTTTTTATAGCTTAAATGCTTCAGAGGGCAGAGCACCCATTGTTCCTGACAGTGACCTCTCTGTGAACCAAAACTCAACCAGCTGCTTCCTTCTGCTCCTCATCCCTCCGAGACGCCCGATCTCCAACTATTCTGACACTCGGATTATAATGCATGACTTCATGCATAAGTAGAGCAGACATTTTCCTTTGCAAAGCATGGATATAAAAATAATCTGGGCAGCGCATAGTCTGGGTTCTGGAGAATCTCTATTTACTATGCAGATAGAATCTATATGATCTGCTTGTTTTGTTTTCTAATGCTCTGTACAGACTCTACGACTAACCCATGAGGAATTCATGGGCAACAGTGGGAAATGAAAACCTAGCATGGCTAGGGGTAGAGAAGAAGAAACTTCAGGTGGGAACGAGACTCGGTTACCAGTCCTCCTCGAGATATTATTATTTAACATCACAATTTTCCAATTCTCAGTGGAACCGATCCACTGTAGAGAAAGGAGAGGTTGGTGTGAGTGCAGACCACGCCCTCGGCTAAATGGAATTAAGTGTGTTTGTGGGAGTGTAAAAAGTGAGGAGAACTTGGACTGAAGATCTGGTTGGCTTATTTGTCCTTGATAGCCTGAAACTCCAGTAAAGACTCTTAAGTATCAGCAGCGAGGACATAGGGTGGTGGTCAATGCCGAAACACGATCACTAGTGGAGGAAGAGAGTGATCGGAATTCGTAAGGAAGAAAGTGGGGCAGTCTTTCTCTCAAACATCAGTTATTTAATGTTTTTGGAGATGCTGTACTCCCGTAAACATGGCTGACACTCTACCTTCTGCTGTTTTTTATTCTGACAGCTCTTCTGCGCCAGTCCCCTTGCCTTATGGGATAGCACAGTGCGCATCGCTTCCAAACTGCAGGATCGAGGCGGAAGCGATAGGTCATCCGGGTATTTCTTGCCTACTCGACTACATATTACTCCTTTGGCGTTCTGCTTTTCGCCTACTATATATTAGAGTAGTGAGGATCTTCGGAAGCAGCCGTGACACTGGAGAGTTCATCCATGCATTTTAAAGCAACATCCCATTAATGAAAGTTTTAGCATATAAACAATATAACAACACTTTTTTTTTTTTTTTTTTTTTTTTTCCATTATTATCTATCGAAAGCACTGGTGTTTAATTAACCACTGTTTTTTTTTGTTTTTTTTAAATACAGTTGGACTCATGAGATGTTCATCCTCAGAAGCAGCTGCTGCAGACCTCCTCGGAAGCAATCTGCCCCACTTGTTTGTCTCTTTGGAGTAGTTTTGATGAGGAACTGCTGTACAGGGCACAGTGAAGCCCAGCAAAAATCAGCTCAAACTGTTTGCTGTTTTTGTTTTGTTTTGTTTTGTTTTTTTTTTTAGATAGTGCAAGCCCACCATGGATTCATTAGCACGCTTATAATCCTGTATTTTAATTTGTTGAATTACTGATATTATGGCAATGTTTTTGTTAATTCAATGTGTAACATGAATCTGAATACATCCCTTAGTGCATGTTCTCTGCCGTTCTATCATTTCCATGTACTATGAAATTGAGTTGTTGTTGATGATGATGATGATGCATGATTTCCATCATCATCATCATCATCACACAGAAAAGAAAAGAAAAATACAAGTGGATGTTGACGAAACCAAGGAACCCTCTCCATGGCTCTCCGAACTGCACTCGTGAAATTGCCTCTGCCAGCATTATTGATAATTTGCGAGATGCCTGTGTGCATTCTGATATTTTTCCAATTTCAATCCTCAAATGAAAGCCACATAATTTGTGTTCCATTACTCTCTGCCAATTTCCCCTGACAAAGCCTCCCATTCATGCTTGTCTTCTTGACAGTTCACGAATCAGCAACGATATTCTGCTCTCCTAGTTGTGTACCTTGTTGTGTTTCCAGATAACGAGACGTTTTGAGGTTTTGGAGCAGCAGCAGAATGAGCATCCAATATGACATTATCAACAGTGATGACATTTTTAACAGAGAGAAATGTCTCCGAATCAGGTGATTTTTTAACAATCGGAAAATGGAGGAGGCTGTAATTGAAATGTGAGTAATGGCAGCACGAGTGTGGCCCATGCTTCCCTGCAAGAGCAAAGGAAATCAAAGACAAGGCGGTGAGGTTATTCAGCCCTGAGATAAGGTGTCAAGGGGGGTGCAATATACATGAAAATAAATGTGAGAGTCAATAAGGATGCGATATCCAAGAAAACAAATATGAGTCAGAGACAATAGCTCAGTCCAGTGCCAAAGCACGTTAATGAAAACAGATAGGATGACGCCAAATATTTGCACTAAGGCAACTGACATGGCAGCTTGATAACCTGCCAGAGCCTTGCTGGAACAATAAGATCACCCAGAACAAACGCTTCTTACTCATGTGAGGCTAAAGTAGCGTTTGCCAGCTAATGCGTATCCCTACAATTTTCTATTTACTACTTTTTTCTTTCTTTGAATACACCCAATTCACCTACTCTTAGACATTCCAAACCTTTAATGGATCTTTGGTTGTCAATTTGTTGGAACCCTTAAAGGTTCTACGTACAACTCTACCATAATATGTTTCCATATCAAAGTGCTCCATGCAGAACCTTATTTGGAACCTAAAACCCTTTAATTATCCAATGGACCATTTATAGAACCCTTCAAGAACTCTATTTTTTAGCTCGAGCATTAGGTAATGAGTCCTGCCATGTGTATTCGAGCAGGGAATTCTCACACGGGCAGGGAAATCACTCGTTTGTGCAGTGAAGGGCAACTCCGGGACTGGGAATCATTCCAGCTGAACATGGCCCCTCAGAAGACCTTGGTGATCTGGTGCAAAGTTAATTATACGCTCTTTCCTGAAGGTCTGGTGTGTCACCGCACATAAAATGCCTGTTTGTCCACAGATGTTGTGGAATGTTACAGTATATTAGAAGGCTTTGCCTGTTCCATGAATCCCATATTTATTTCTAATCCTTCTGGACTTAAGGGATGAGGACTTTTCTCAAATTTATTGTGTACATAACAGATGTGTGCACTGCACCTGGCCTAGGCACTGGAGTAAACAAAGGGCTCATTTTAACTGAGGTTCAGAAACACTTTAATGAGTTCAGATATCCACAACAGAAACTAAACCGTTTCTGAGAGAGTATTTGCTTTGATTTCCTACACCTGTGAAGGTTACCGTGAAAAATCCCAACGGTTATATTTTGTCAGGCTATCTTTACATAATCTTATTGAGATTCTCAAGAGGTATCAAAAGTTTGTTATTTGGTTACCGTTTCAATCCTGCAACATGGTAAATTCAATAAAGAAAATGTCTTCGATATTTTTCCATGTTGCATTTCAATAGGCAAACACTAACCGGATGTTGGTTTGTTTATTTATTTATTTATTTATGTATTTATTTATTTAGCTTGCCTAAAGGCAAATGAGATTGCACTGTGGCTATTTGATTTGGGTGAGACAGCAGTAGGTACACTGATAAAGAAAACAAATTTCAGGTCCACAACTTGTGGAAAAGACATGTTCGAAAATTGATGTTTGGGCAATTTTATTTTATTTATTTATTTGTTTATTTATTTATTTTTACCTTCATAATAAAGACAGACAGACACAACAAAATCAGTTTGCAAAAGGGTTATAAATCCTTCTGCTGTAAAACAGCCAACATAAGCAACTTGGTGAGAAATCTGGACTTATTTTATGATTTTTGGACTTGGAGAGCTGAATGTTTTTATGTGAGAGTTTACTCAGGCATATGATTAACTGCTTCTCCCATGCAGTGACTCATGAAGCTCATGACACTAAATTCGCATCTTCAAGTTTGGCATTAAAACATAAGCATCTAATTACTATGTTGCCTAATTCTGAAAGAGTGTGATGAAATGTTGGTGTTTGAAACAGAGATAGATCTTAAACGCTCCTCATTTTTCTGGTCGCCATGTCTTGGTTTCTGTTCTAGTGCGTTCTCCATCCCTGTCTCGTCATGGGTTTGTTGCCTGATAGTTTTCACCTTTCCTGTGTTAGTGCTTGATGAGTTTAAGTATTTCATGCTGTTTCTCTTTAGTTTTTTTCACCACTGTTTTTAGCTTGATAACAGTGCGGTTTCGGGTCCTACTCTACTGACTATATAATAAGAACTGCCCTAATATTTTTGTGCTTGTTTTGACATAAATGCTCAGACAACAGCAACTTCACCACTAGCTGCTGATTGGCCAATGTGAATTTTGGGTGTTCAATGCATTTATTCTGCGTGGGTGGTCAGAGTATCATCTTGGTAGCGTTTGAAAAATATAAGCAGGGTGACCCAGACCTAGTGTATACACGTCCAGATAAAATCATATTTCAAAGTGAAAGTAATTCTATTCAATTTTATTTGTATAGCGCTTTTAACAATGGACATTGTCACAAAACAGTTTACAGGAATATATATATATATATATATATATATATAATTTTTTTTTTTTTAATTCTATACATTTATCCCTAGTGAATAATCACACATGATCACACAGCATGGTGAAGCTGGTTTTGTTTGCACATAGTCTTACCATCTGGCTAAGCTTCTGTACCAGCTGGACCAACTCAGCCTGTGTTTTGGCAGCTGGTAGCTGGTCAGAATAAGCTGTACATTTTCAGCAGTATATGTTCCACTAGTGCAGTAGAATTCCTGAAGAGTTTATGTGTTGGAAAAAAGACCTTCAAGAAATTTCTGTTCTTGATTGATCTTATTTTGAAGCAGGATTCCTGACGCTATAATGACACAGCTACCCCCTTCCATTAAGACATGGCAATAAACCATTATTTCAAGGTCAATAAAGTGTGACTTAACAGATAAGGATAAGTGCCAGGGCCTACACCTATTATACCCACAGGGACAATTCAGTAGCGAGTGGTTTAAATAAGAAAATTGAAAAAACCTCAACAATAAACCAAATGCGCGATTATTAAACCTATTTTAAGACATTTTTTTTTTATTATTCATTTTAAGCAAAATGATCTGCAAATAGAATAAGACTATTTCAAGCTTTAAATTAGTCTTAAACAAAATCCAAAATTGGTTTACTAATCTATAATCTTTATATTTGGTTTATTGTAGTCTTATAGTAGGAAATGCTAGATATATTTGATGGTATTCAGGATATTTTCCCTTGCTAGGATGGCATTTTTTTTTGTAGTGCAGGCTCCTGATCTGGTTAGATCAAAGCAAGAGTTTCTGAAAGGATCCTAATACCACATATGGGGTTAATTGGAAATGGAATTGTACGCTGGAATAAAAGGTATCATTCATGCTAATAAAACAGTGACATCCATTTTACACAATGTCATACTTCACTTTAAGCGAGTCCTCCATTTGAAATTTTCTGCTGCTATATTGCCTGGAGCGGTCCATGAGCAGCTTTAATAACTCGAATTAAAAAACTCAAAGAGTCATTGCACGTGGCACCCAGAAGCGCTGTATTTCACATGAGAAGATGATCACATCATTTCAGCTCCGTCTGTTGGCGCGATCCAATAACGTTACACACTACTGTGTGGTAATGCTATTAAATCAGAAAAAAAAAAAATGCACTGGCTGTAACCAACCCAGGAAACATATTTAAAAATTCAATTACACTAACTTGCCTTTCTTTGATTATATTTCAGATTACTTTTTACATATGGTAATAGGGGGAAAGATACAGCTACAGTAATTCATAAGTTTTGGTCTCACTTCTGTTTTAGTGGAGTTCATCGCTTGCCTCAGAATCACTGCTTTGGGATTGTACCATATGGCGCTGGGGTTTGGAAAACACTGTATGACAGAGTGTGTTGGAGAAATTTTCCGACTGGTGCATCAAAGAGTGCCCATGAACACAGATTTCCTTGTACAATATGTCGAATAGTGACAAGGTAGTGAGGGACCAAAGCAGCAGTGTCTTCCTATGGGAGTGAAACTAATTGCAAGCTTATTTTTCATCCACTATTATTCTTGTTTTCACCTTCCTGTGATACTTTCTAGTGAATATAGCTGGTTATATTTCCCGAAATATAAAAACAACTTAGGAATTTACACCACGCTGACCGAGATATAGCAATTACCGAAGATGATCGAAACAGTGTGGTAGACAAGCCGCAAACGAGCAACCAAACGAGTCCAGTACACTTCCATGTTAATGAATGTGATCCTTGTTTGTGCTTCCATAGTCCCAGTCCCGATACGTTAAGCTTAAATCTCTACATCTTTCTCTACACCAGTGGTGTTCGATCTTGTCCTCAAATGGCTGGGGTGGGTAAAGGTTTTCGTTCCAAACCAAACAGGAATCACAGCCGATAGTCGATTGAAGACCAAGCTCGATGGATAAATCAGGTGGGATCAGGTATGGCTCCAGATTGATTGGGATTAAAACCAACCAATAAGAGCCATACTGGCCCTTTGGAGATAAGATTAAACTTCCCATCTGTAGAGAGGTGATGAGTGAAAGGTAAAAAAACAAAACAAGACATAAGTAAGGTATTGGGGAACCACAAGGTCATTGATTCTACAAGTCTCTGGAACTGTACCGGAACTAACGAATACCATTCTTGCAAAAGATATTCCCTCAGGTCTTATAATGGTGTTGAATAGTGATGTCTAACACATTGTCCTGATATTTCCCAAAGCTGTTCATGATTTACACATGATCATCATCACCAAATTATTCCTTGAATCATTCAAGATAGAAGAATTTGTGCTTTTCTGTTTCTTGGTAACATGGCAAGAATGTGTTTTTTTGGTTTTTTTTTTTCAATTCTCTTATAATAAGTATTAACTTCACGGATGTTTCACAACAAAAAAGTTGTTTTAATAAATAAAAAAGCTCTCAACTTAGGGATGATAACAGTAACACCATATCGTCATGTTTTCTTGCTTACATAATTTAGCATGTTATTAGAAAGTTGCAATAATGTAATTATCAAACATCTCATGATGGGTAAAAGCAAAGAGCTCTCCCAAGACCTTCACAACCTTATTGTTGCTAGACATATTGATCGAATCGGATACAGACGTATTTCAAAATTTCTGAATCTTCCAGTAAGCAACATTGGGGCCATTATCCGAAAGTGGAAACATCATCACTCCGTCATCAACCGGCCACGCACAGGAGCTCCTCGCAAGATTTCTGACCAGGGAGTCAGAAGAACAGTCAGAAGAGTAGCCCAAGAGCCAAGGAGCACTCGGAAAGAGCTCCAGAAACACTTGGAGGCAGCAGGTGCCATCGTCACAGAGAAAACAATAGGCAATGCTCTCCACTGCTCACGCTCACCACGCAAGACTCCATTACTAAAGAAAAGGCATGTCGAAGCTTGTTTAAAGTTTGCTACAACTCATTTGGACAAGCCTGTGAAATACTGGGAGAGTGTAGTCTGCTCAGACGAGAGCGGAATTGAACGTTTTGGCTGTCATACTACACATGATGTTTGGAGAAGAACTGGCACTGCACATCACCCTAAAAACACTACACCAACAGTGAAGATTGGAGGTGGAGCATCATGGTGTGGGGCTGTTTTTCATCACATGGTACTGGCAGACTTCATATAATTGAAGGAACGATGATTCTTGAGAAGAATCTGCTCCCATCCACCAGGATGATGAAGATGAGATGTGGGTGGAGCTTCCATGCTTTGCATCCAAAGCATACAGCAAAGGAAACTCTCAATTGGTTTCAGAGAAAAAAATCAAGGTGTTAGAATGCTCCAGTCAATCACCTGACTCGAATCCAACTGAACAAGATTTAAATACGATATGTTTAGAAGAACGGACCAAAATCACACCTGAATACTGCGGCCCATTAATTTCTTCATACAGGAAGTGACTTGAAGCTGTCATTACTAACAAAGGCTTCTCCACTAAGTATTAAATGCGTTTCAGTTAGCGTGTTCAACACTTTTTTCCCGTGTCATTCCGCTTTATTACACACAACTTCATTAATGCACTGTAATGTTTGGGTTTCTTTATTTGTGTGGATTTCTTCAGTTAATACCAAACGTCTGGTGAAAATTTCATGTGAATAGCCTCATTGGAAATAAATGGTGACGCGTCTAGTACTTATTTCCCCCGCTGTAGACGCTGGAAGGAAAGGTAAGGCTGCAGGAACTGAGACATACAACTCTTAGCAGTAAGATAACAATTTCTAATACATTCTAGGTGGCAGTTTAATACTTTCTGAATGATACCTTGAAAACTCCAACAGCAATTTTGCCTGAAATGCCCGTCCCTAAACTCTGTTATGAATAAGATTATCCTTATCTGCTTCAGACCTCGAACCGCTTCAGTCAGCGCTATCAGTAGCAGAAATTTTCATTTGCCGTGTTTTCTGTCTGGTTTGACACTCCGTCTGAGGTCCAGTGCGGGATCAAAGGCCGCATAGGTTTAAAACCCGTGACAGACGACGTAAGCGGACGATAAGTCCGTGTTTGTCTGTCTGCGTGCTGTTTCTGGCTTCAGCATGGAGATAGCATCGCACATCAGCATGACAAGCACCAACAGTCAAACCCAAATCCGCTGAAGGAGAATTCAGCATCTTTCAGCCTCACTGAGCAGCCAGAAAAACAACTCATTTAGAGGTTTTAACACAGTGCGTTACATCACCCCCCCCCCCCCCCCCCCCCCCCGTCTGCGCCGCTCTACAGTTGCGTCCGTCTTTGAAATATTGATTAGCATTTTAATGGCTTGTTGCGTTTTTCGCCTTCGAGGCTTTCTGCATGAGAACAGAAGCTCGGAAATTTTACAGACGCCTTATTAAATCCAGTTTCAGCGCCTTGAATTGGGTGTGTGTGCTACTGAGCAGCAGGTGTGTCATTTATGGATCGGAAGCAGTTTTGAGGAAAGAAAAAAAAAAAAAGTAAACCAAAGCAAATTTAAATACTTGTGGAATCAACTAAATTGTCCTTAAATGATCATATTACATGATTTAAGATGAAAGCCCTACTGATTATTATTGTAAGGAATAAAACACTTCCGGCATGCTGATATAGGAAAATAATCAACACTGAGTTAGCATTATGGTTTGAAACTCACCAGCCTCGTTTTTTTGTTTTGTTTTTGTTGTTGTTGCTCTGTTCTTTGTTTTGTTTTTCATTTGCACACTGTAAAAAAATAAATAATTTTATATATATATATATATATATATATATATAATATGCAGATTTTACCACCTGGGTTGCCAGTAAAAAAAAAAAAAAACCCTGTAAAACATTTACAGTAAAATACTGTAATACCTTATATACTATAAAACAACATAATCAAAAAACATGCTCTTTTGGCTGAGGTAGGATACAACAGAGCTGAAGGTCAAGGGTCTTGCTCAAGGGCCCGACCTTTTCAATTTGGCAGTGCTGGGATTTTAAACACATGACCTTCCGATTTGTAAATCAAAGCCTTAACTTCTGAGCCGCCTGAGCATATGAGCAAATGTACTGAATTATTACGGTGTTATTTAATATGATGCAACGTATTATATACAATGATAAATGTTTTACAGTTAATAAGATAATATGCAACTTGTCTGAGAAAATGGCAAGCTCTGAAAAGTTACAGCTTTACCACTGACACTGGAGACTCCTTCCATAAATGTTAAATAAATGTCTCCTGGTAGAAGTCCCTGTGAATGAGCTGTTACTCTAGAATGAGTCCGTGTATCAGAACGAGTGCGCTGCACGACTGTCGGATCAGATCTGCTGTTATAGAAAATGAATCGACACCTTCTGACCAATCAGAATGGAGACTTCAAGATAACATATTGCTGAGAAGTCATATACAATAAAAGTACCCTGTTTAATACACAAAAATACACGACAGTGTCCTATAAATGCCTATTTTAAGTAATATGGATAACCACCTGCATCGATCTGGGAGAAATATATTCCGTGGCTTGAAGAGGACGAACAGTGCAGACTTTGATTTAAGGGTGCAAAAAAAAAAAGCACAGGTCGGTCTGCTAGATAACATTGAAGAACATTATCATATGAGAACCAGCGGGGACAGCTTGTAAATATCAATTTACTGAAACTTTTTTCCAAAGATTATAATCCTGGGCCTTAGCAGGCGTGAGGTCAGAAGCAGTAGTGGGTAATGCAGGAAAATCCATAATACAAGATCAAAGCATGGTTAAAAGCAAACATGCTAGGGTTGAGACAAAGCCTGGGTATCATTCCAGCAAATGAGGACGTGAGATACGGAACATCACCCATCCCATCCATAATAAGAATAAATGGAGAGTTATCGACTTTTTTTTCTTCTTCTTCTTCTTTTATCTTTCTTTATTATGTTTCAGTTTATCTTAGCTTATTATACTTTTAAAACACTATCTTACACCTTAAAATGTCATCAGTTTGATTATTTCAAATGCGTAAATGGATTGTAAACAGTCACGTAATTCAGCTTTGTTAAACTGCCATGTGAACGTGGAACAAAGTCAGAGTCGAGTCGAAGACTCGAGGAAGCACAGTACTAGTTCTTGGAGATGCGTTGAAGACTTTCTGCATTCACTAGTAGACCACTGCACATGAAGACTGGTAGATATCCTGGTAGGGGACTCCTGTCCTTCCATCTTGGACAATCTGTCTTCTCAGCCTCTTTGGACAGGTCGTTTTAGCTTTAGCGCTGCTACACGCAGGCCTTTTTAGTATACAGTAACCAAATTAGCAATGTCGGTTGTGTCTGTGGAGTTTCACGTGTCCATGTGGGTTTCCTCTGGGTTCTCCAGTTTCCTCCCACCTCCCAAAAAACATCCTGGCTAGTGAATTTCCTAAGATAAATTGCCGCTAGGTAAGTAAGAGTCTGTACATGATGCCCCGAGTCCCATTCTTGGTGTATTCCCACCGTACACTCCAAATAAAGCGATTATTGTACATTCCTGATTGAGTTATCCTATATATAATGCTCTGCTAGTCTATGCATTAACCCATTCATTACTGCATCACAACTTGAAATGACAGCATATGTGTGACTGCTTATAAACTTTGAGCCGTTCGTCATTAAACTACAATAAGAAATTGAAACCAGATGATTACGTTTCCGGCGAAATATGTTCAGAACTCGTTAATTTTTTTTTTTCATGACTTATTTATTGAAAGCACTTGATAATTTAAAGTCTGTCTTGTCACTCAGCCATGCAGTTACAGCTGTACACAAGCACTGTGTGGTGACGGTACTTCATTTCATACACGGTGCAAAGCATGGAAATGTTTAATAGTCCATCTGTCATTCTGTTCGGTTTGAATCTTTGAAACATCCTTTCACCACGCGGTGCTGTTTGACTTCATAGTATACTGTTGTGGAGGGGTAATGATTTAGAATCCCACTAACCAGCACTCCAGAAATATCACAAAACGTCTGATATTTCAGATTATGAGATTACTATGTAACAAATAGTAGACCATACTGTATATATAAATAGACCATAAATAGTAGACTATATATATATATATATATATATATATATATATATATATATATATATATATATATATATATATATATATATATATATATATATATATATATATGAATTGTTTCTTTAGAAATTGTATTGCATCAGAACAGGAAGGGACGATTCTCCTCCTGCAGGGACTATTAAGTCTAAAAAGGAGGATAAATGTCAAACCTGAGACTGGGAAACATTGAATTCTCTGCCAGCAATGCATATTACCGGCATCTAACACGTGAAAGCAAATGCTGCATGGAGCAGACACCTCATACCTGTTTTCATGAATGTCAGTGTGAGACGCTGACGGAAGTGTGGCTCAATTATCAACGCTTGTCTAAACAGGAGCCATGTACAATTAATTTAATAGGACAAAATATGTTTCCATATTCAGTATTTATTCCAACACAGGAAAAAAAAAGCACTTTTTTGGGGGGCCAGGTGAAGCTTTCATGCTGTGTGAGTGGTGAGAAATTGTTAGAGATGACAGGATGAGTTATGCACAGATGGGAGCATCATGGCACTGCACTGGTGATTAGAATATGAACGAGTCCAGGTATGCTTTTTCAAGCTTTGGGGAAAAAAAAAAATTGGCATTATATTTATATATATATATATATATATATATATATATATATAAAAAGGGTGACAAATAGCAGGTATTCAGGAAAAATTTAAGACAAAGAAATAAATTCATAAATGAAAGAACGAAAGAAAAATCGAGGGGTTTTCATTTGTCTCACCCTCATAGGTCGTTTCTTCAGGCTAGTCATCAGAGTAAAAACGTTGCTCTGGAGTTTTAATGGCGTGTGACAAGAGTTAGCTATAGCACTCGAGTCAAGATATCAGATATGTTTAAACGCAAGCTATTTACACACGCAGTAATATCTAATCTGTGTCCGACGTCGTCGGAAATGCCATAGTCCAATTGAGCAAAATGTGCGGGCGGGTTATAATCTCTCCGCTGTCAATCAGATCAACACTAGCTAATCATAGGAGTATGTTGTATGTGGAAGAGGGTGGATAGTGCTTTCCTCCGAGTGTGTTACGCTGCCTTGTGATGTTCGGAAAGATGTGGTAGGCTGGATTCCATGTGTCGGAGGATGTGTTAGCTTTCCATCTCTGTTGTATAATTGGGGAGAGCTGGCTAGTGGATGGGAATTGGCCAAGACTGAATTAAAGACAAAACGTTGGGAAGGAAATACACAAAATATAAATGCCTTTTTAGTTATTTCATTTGTATGCAGTTTGAGTGACGTGAACGATGTACGTGATGCAGAAAAGTGAATGTTCATGGCGTCATGTTGAGTTTTTGATCGATATCGGCATGTGCAATGCCACTATTTTAGCCCAGCTTGTTCCGAGCACCTCCCCCTGCCTGCACATCTCCCGTACAGATCCAGATAACAGGATCTAATTAATTCCCAGGACAAGGAAATACACAGCGGAGCCACTGCGGTCATGCGGTTATTTCATTCTCTTACTGGGATACAAGAAGGAAATACAAAACAACAAATCAGTAGGAAACAAACAGCATGTTAGTGGACTAACTTGCCAAGAGACACTACGCAAGTTCAGGCACAAAGCGAGTTTGCCCCAGGGAGCAGCTGCTCTATATATGAGGACTAATTTCAGTTCATCTGGGGAAACTCAGAACACATTGTAATGCGCCGCCACCCGCCGTGATCATGATAACTGGATCAGAAAGGCTCCTCGGTGGGCTCTGCTGGGAACCCACAGTCCTAGACGCTCTCTTTTTTACCTCCTGTGTGGTAACGGCCGAAGGAGACACAGCCACCGAGCCGCTCGGTAACACATCGTAATTACAAGCCAGATGTTAATGATACAACTAATTACTTTCTGCTCCGGTAACGGAGCTACAAAAGATCCGGGGTTCCTCCAGTGGGACGGCGTGTTATTTTTATTAAGGACGTGCAAGCCTCGGCGCTCTCATGGGAATGTAGCGGTAATCAAAAGGAGGAATAGATTTCAGGTTGCATCTGGAGAATTGCAGCAGGTGTTGGGACACAGAGTTCTGTTCTACTTTCTGCATTTGAGAAAAAGAAAAGATTTTTTTTTTTTTTTTTTCCCTCTGGATCAACCGCTTCATGTCACGCTGTTGAAGGAAAATAATCAACGATGGGGTGATGTGTTGAAGCGGAGTTACTGTTCATCATCTAAAAGTTGCCTATTTTCCTTTAACAGCACATCCAAAAGTGTTCCATTACGTTTTTTGATTAATTTATTTAATCGAAAGAATGGTTCATTATCTCCAGCCATCCATTTTCCATGGTGGTATACAGCACCTGTTTTGCATATTTGTGATGTTGTGGGGGATTTTATTCGGGGGTGAATAATTTTGAGACTGGAGAAATCATTATAAGTTGCATTTCCAGTTGAATGCGGGGAAACCACTTGAAGCGTTCGTCGTGTCCAACTATTTCGGCCGCATTTGTTTGATCGCGGACAGCTGAACGTCGGTACATTTTGACAATGAACCTGATTTGCAGTGGGGGTCGAATCATTTTGATCGCTGTGTATGTGATTAATACGTGATTGCATGTAAAAATAAATAAATAAATAAATAAATGAGAAATGAATGATAACGATGATAAATGATGGCTGAATCGTGAAAAAAAAAATCACAGGTGAAAATCCATTAATCATATGAATACAAAATTGTAAATAAATAAATAAATAAATCTAAAGTAAAAGAATAAATTGTCAATAGTTATTTGAAAATATGAATTATTAAAAAAAATAATAATAATATAAATGAATTATTTTAAAATACTGAATAAATTGATTAAAAAAAAAATTGTAAAAATAAAACATGAAAAACACATGTAATCATGTGAGTAATCCACGTGTGAAAATGTGTGCAATGTTGTGTGGGACAAAATGATTATTCACTTTTGACTCATCTCTAACTCAGCTTAAGCTAAAATAACTCTCCCTCGACTCTGAGTCAGCTCATACACAATCCAGCACATCCAGGGCTTCCCTGATGGGGTTCCCCATCCCATAATTAAACCCAGATAAGCAACACGCACAGATACACCCTGACTTAAACGTCCATCTGAGTGTCTGTCTAAGTGTCCGTGTGTCGTTCTGTTTCTCTACGGGGTAATAATGTCAGGAAGGAAAGGTGATGTCAGGAGCTCTCATTACAAATTGGTGGAGCTGATTTGTATCAGCAGGGAGAGGGCATCGACACTGCACAGTTACAGACAAAGATTAATTACTTATTCACACTGATATGGAGCAAGGGCATGGCTGAAATGAAGGTGCAGATCACTTTGGAACATGAGCATGCATCAGATTACTCAGTGCGTAGTGATGAGCACTACTGAATAAGATCCGGCTTTAGCGAGATTCATTAAAATGGATACACATGGATTTACACTAATTGAATCTTTTTTGTTTTTTTAAATGTGAAATTGTGAACGATGGAAGAATCAGCAATGCGGTGTATTGTTGAGAAGCTGCTTTGCGGTTGTTACATGTCAAGCTACTCATGGTGTAAAGTAGCTAAGCTACAGGCAAACTAGTGTTTTGATAAAGAAGCTAGCTGTGCTTCAAGCTAGCTAACTACAACAAAGCTAATTTGTCAAAGTGAGGAAAATCAAAGCAGTTAACCTTAATCACTTAACACTGAAACGACAATCACCAGAAAAAATCAACGTATACAAAGAGGGCTTAGTCAGAACATTCGGTTCAGTTTGTTTCTATAAATATGCTAGCTAGCTAGTTAACATTAGCCAGTGAATTAAACAGCTAATTTTTTTAGTGGGGAGGGGCTTATAGTCATTTGTTATGCTTCATCAAAATTTTTCACAATTTACTGAAATAATTCAACAGTTAATACTTAACACCTAAATGCTATCACTCCTCATCACCCTCTAGGTATTCAACAGAAAAAAAAAAAAACAACCAATAATAAAATAAATCAAATAAATTATAATGCTATTAATAACAAGCTACCAATGTTTAAATGGTAATTAAATTGGTGCTGAAGTTTTGTGAAGTTTTTTTTTTGTCTGTTTTGTTTTTATTAATTTACGGTTTGCATGGGTCACAAACAAACGTGTATATGTCGCTGTGTGAAATTTTGACACTCTGAAACATTAAAAAACATGGGCATGAATGTTCGATGGTCTTGTTTTCATCACTAGAATGATTTATTATCTGTAGCTGTAGTATACGGCATAATACCATGTCTGGGATTCGGTTGCTGACGTGTTAAATCATTTGCGCTGTGATTAGTTTGATTCAGATAGCAGTTCCGAACTGGTTATTTGAAAAAGGAAATTGTAGCGTAGCATTTTGTCACGCTACACTGCAACTTGGAGGAAACTATATTTTTTTTAGATTGTTACTGAAAAAGCTACATTATTTTGAAAATAGCTTGGCCACTGTCATGCGCCTAAAATTGGACTGTAGTTAAAATGGTAAATGGTGCACTTGTATAGCGCTTTTATCCAAAGCACTTTACACTGTGTCTCATTCACCTATTCACAACACACACACCAGTGGTAGCACAGCTGCCATGCAAGGCGCTAACTTGCCATCGGGAGCAAGTTGGGGTTCAATGGACACTTCGGCATGTGGAGTCACGTGGGCCGGGAATCAAACCGCCAACCCTACGATTAGTGGATTAGTGGACAACCCGCTCTACCACCTGAGCCACAGCCGCCCCGGCGTTAAGCTAGTTAAGGTAGTTCGTAGCATCACGGTTTGAAACTAGTTACTCCTGAATGCTGTCTGCTACTGACGGCAAAACAACAACCTCCTTAGAACTAGTTTTCACCACGGTAGTGGTGGTAGTATTAGTAGTAGTAGTAGCAGCAGTAGTAGTAGTAGTAGTAGTAGTAGTAGTAGCAGCAGCAGTAGTAGTAGTTGTAGTAGTAGTATTAGCAGCAGTAGAAGTATTTGAAGAAGTAGTAGTAGTAGTATTAGCAGCAGTACCAGTCGGAGGCGTGCTTCGGGAGCGTGATCCCCTGGGATCCGACAAAAGTGGCAGCCACAGAAGTCTCATGCGGGCAGAACCAGAAATAAAGGACGTAGGATAAGAAAAAGATAGCACACAGGCTTGTGACCGCTTTTTACTAATTACCACTCCCTCTATATTATTTACTAATGTATTCATTTTCAGTTCGAATAGACCATTATATTATTATCTGCTTTTCTGTTGTATCTGGCTCAAGGTTCAGAAATCGGCGGATTAAGTCCACCTAGATGGTACCAAGTAGAGAAGTTCATTTACTGCTGGGAGTGAAATCCAGTTTCGCTGCCTTGTGTACTTTTCTACTCACCCGAATGGCTACTCTAAAATGACTGGCTGCTATAATGAGCTTGAATGACTAAAGGAATGTGTGTGAGATTTCCTGCAACGGAACGGAACATACCATGCAGTGAATATTACTGTGTCGTTGTGCCAATTATTATTGGACGTATTGCGTCATTTTAATACTGTAGTACTATATTATATACCCTTCTCGCACTGTTAATATTGTATCTACCACTGGACTTGTGTGTGTGCGTGTGTGTATATACAGTTATATTTACTTTATACTTCTATATGTATGAATATCCCTCTGGGATTAATAAAAAGATCTATAAAATGAGTGCACGTAATATTAGTAGTAGTTTTAGCAGTGGAAGTAGTGTGCTAGTATAGTATAATACTAGTGTAATGAATTATTAATGTCATTAGCAGTAGCAAGAACAGTAATAGTGGCAGGTTTAGTATTAATGCTAATATCAGTAGGCCTACTGTATGTGTAGCAGTGGCATTACTAATAGTGGTAATAGAAGTCTAATATTAGTATTATAGCTTATTAGTATTACTATCAAGAGTTCTTATATGTAGTTTATATATTAGTGTATTATATGCGGGTTGCAATGGTTATGTGGTGGCAGTTTTAGCATTAATAATAATATCAGTATTAGTATTAGTAGCAGTTGTTGTTAGTAAAATAGCAGTACTAGCCATGGTAGTTTTTAATATTTTCGGAAGTACCAGTAGTTTTAATCATGTTAGTTTTAGTAACAGTAGTATCAGTAATAATGGTAGAAGTTTTAATGACTGTGATGTTAATTTCAGCATCTGTATTAGTATTATGTTGGAAGAGGGATAGCAGTAATGGTATTAGAAGCATGAGTTTTAATAGTAATATTAGTTTTAGTAGTAATATTCGCTTTCTTTTAGTATTATGTGCAACAGTGTTGAGAGTAATAGTGCTAGATGTGTCAATCAAATAGTATTTAGTATTAGTAGTATGAGTTTTATAAATACTTTTATAGAAATAGGTAGAAGTAGAAGAAATAGTGGTAGTAGTTTTATTGGTATAGTATTGATTATTATTATTTTTTTAATAGTAATGAAATTATTATATGTAATTATTTAATTAAATAAAATGGAGCATTTTTTATTGTATCAAGTGTAGCAGTGATAAAATAATAGTGTCCATGTTAGTACTAATATTATATTATTTATTATTATTATTATTATTATTATTATTATTAGGAATTCTAGTATGTGCATTAGGATTAGTATTTCTTTCACATTTTTATTCATTTAATTTTTGAGCTTTACACTAAATTATACTCTTATGGTATGTGGAGAAATTTTGAAGCAGAATATATTGATATATTTTGAACCAATTTGTGTGTGTGTGTGTGTGTGTGTGTGTGTGTGTCAGCACAGTTTCTTTTTTTCCCCTGTGTGTGTGTGTTTTGCTGCCTAATAGTGAATCCCGCAGGCATGAAACCGATTCAGCAGCCTCTGCCGATCAATAAAAAGAAGCGAGCTTGAGTATGATTGGTGTGGAAAATGACAAGATTGCTCGTGTTTTAGCGAGGCCTCATCGCGGCTTCATCTTCTCTGCGATCAAAGCGTAGCAAGAGTATGGAGCGACTCCCGTCACCTTTGATCGGGCCTAACACATACTGGCCTGTGGTGCAATGCAGCACGGTGTTAATACGTGTAGAGCTGAAAGCCTCATCACTGTGGGGCTCGGATGTTGAGTAAAATATGTGCGAATATTTTACATCCAATTAAAGTTGGAATTAAAGTTTCAGTAGGATTAGTCAGGGGATGTGAAAGAGTGTGGTGCTTTGAAAGCAGTGGAAATTCAGAGGAGGAAATAAGTACTGAACGCGTCAACATTTTATTCAGTAATTATATATTTCCAATGAGGTTATGCGCATGAAATTTTCAGCAGACATCAGTATTAACTCGAGAAATCCACACAGATAAAGAATTCACAACATTAATGAAGTTGTGTGTAATAAAGTGGACTGACACTGGAAAAAAAGTGTTGAACACGCTCACTGAAATGTATTAAATATTTAGTGGAGAAGCCTTTGTTTGTAATGACAGCTTCAAGACGCTTCCTGTATGAAGAAATTAATGTTCCGCAGTATTCAGGTGTGATTTTGGTCCGTTCTTCAAAACATATTGTCTTTAAATCTTGTTCAGTTGGATTCGTGTCAGGTGATTGACTGGAGCATTCTAACACCTTGATTTTTTTCTCTGAAACCAGTTGAGAGTTTTCTTTGCTGTATGCTTCGGATCGTTGTCCTGCTGGAAGCTCCACCCACGTCTCATCATCATCATCCTGGTGGATGGCTGCAGATTCTTCTCAAGAATCTCCCGGTAAAGGGCTCCATTCATCGTTCCTTCAGTTATATGAAGTCTGCCAGTACCATGTGATGAAAAACAGCCCACACCATGATGCTTCACCTCCAATCTTCACTGTTGGTGTAGTGTTTTTAGGTTGATGTGCAGTGCCATTTCTTCTCCAAACATCATATGTAGTATGACAGACAAAAAGTTCAATTCCGCTCTCGTCTGAGCAGACTACACTCTCCCGGTATTTCACAGGCTTGTCCAAATGAGTTGTAGCAAACTTTAAACAAGCTTCGACATGCCTTTTCTTTAGCAATGGAGTCATGCTGGATGAGCGTGAGCAGTGGAGTGCATTGCCTATTGTTT
Source organism: Ictalurus punctatus (assembly GCF_001660625.3). Taxonomy (NCBI): domain Eukaryota; kingdom Metazoa; phylum Chordata; class Actinopteri; order Siluriformes; family Ictaluridae; genus Ictalurus; species Ictalurus punctatus. The sequence goes on from NC_030431.2 coordinate 24,563,348, forward strand.
TCTCTGTGACGATGGCACCTGCTGCCTCCAAGTGTTTCTGGAGCTCTTTCCGAGTGCTCCTTGGCTCTTGAGCTACTCTTCTGACTATTCTTCTGACTCCCTGGTCAGAAATCTTACGAGGAGCTCCTGTGCGTGGCCGGTTGATGACGGAGTGATGTTGCTTCCACTTGAGGATAACGGCCCCAGTGGTGCTCACTGGAGGATTCAGAAGTTTTGAAATACGTCTGTATCCGATTCCATCGATATGTTTCACAACAATAAGGTTGTTGTAATCCTTTTTTTAGACCATCAACTTACTAACCCAACTGATATTCATTTGCACAGATAGGGGGTATAATTACTTTCTAACTACTTATGGATTTCAGCTGGTCCCTTGCCTTACCTTGCCTTGGAGAACTGCTTTTTATTAGCGTGTTCAATACTTTTTTTCCCGTATCATTCAACTTTATTACACATACCTTTATTTATGGACTTTAATGTTTGGATTTCTTTATACGTGTAGATTTCTTGAGTCGATACCAAATTCTGGTGAAAATTTCATGTGAATAGCCTCATTGGAAATATATCTACTGAATAAAATGTCAATGCATTCAATACTTATTTCCCCCGCTGTAAATGCGTATGAAAAACAGCCGTCTTTTCTTCTTTATGGCAACCTCTTGGAAAAAATATTGATTTCTGTTTAGTGATTGAAGATCGATTTTTTTTTTTTCTTTTTTTTTTCATTACTCCATATCGAACCTTGGATTTTGAAGTTCACCGTTACATACCTACACACACACATAGAGTGCACACATTATTGACAAAGGCATTATCTTGTTTTACTGCAGTGTCCATTCTTGCTCTGGGCCAGTAAACAGAGCACCTGGGTCACACATGTGCTCCTTTTAATGTCAAGACGTATGAGCGCACTAAGCGCTGGAGTTTATAATAGCCTATAGACCCCGATTAAGAGTCGACCTTGTCCTTTATCGCATAGGCACACATTTATCTTTAAAGTCACTTAAACACTAAAAGCAAAAGTGCTTAACCCCGCTGCTGGGATCATTTCTCCACGCTGGATGTTTTCTTGACCTGGGATATCGCTTTAGATTTTACAGCAACTCGATTAAAAAAAAAAAAAAAGTTAACTAGCCAATATATCTTACCTTCATCTATTATTAACTGTATATAAAAAAAAAAAGCTTTTTAGATGCTTGGCGATCCTCATGATGGCTTGTGTGATTAAAAATGACAGAAACATGAGATGTACGAACACAAAATTTACAAAACTAAAATAAATAAATAAATACGCCTGTAAAGTATGAATATTCTTTTTCAAATTTGCTAATGAAATTGATGTCACAGCGATGATTGATTAATTCTCGATTCAGATTGGTCGGAAGGAGTCTCCAGTGTCAGCGCTTTGAAAGAGTCAGAGGTAAACCTGTCATTTTAAGATTTCAAGTAAGTGACGATAGGAACTAGCTAGGTTTTCCAGATATTTCACAACATTAAATGCAACTATAAATTGATTTTTTTTTAAAAACATCGCTGTGGTATATTGTTTAAGAGGAATAACACTTGTGTCATGGTGTTGTATATAAAGAGGTAACTCTGGACTTCATTTCCCAGCAGCCACTGCACCATGCTACATCATTGTCACATGACCACCTGCACCTGTATCACGTTTCTGTTTAACGAGCACTCCTATATATAGCCACTGTTTGTACTGCTTCCTCTCTTATGTATCGTCTATCTTGACCTTTGTCCCTGTACCATGATTTGTTTAGCCTTAGCCACAGCCTTTTTCCTAGTTGTCTTAGTGTGTGTTTGTTTGTTTGTTAAATGTTTGAGAATCTGCGCTTGCTTCCGTCTCTACCTTTGAACTGTGACACATGGTGGAAAAAGTAACTCCTCATTTTATCATTAGATATATTCCAATAACAGTTCTATTCCTTACTATAAGGGTACTTATTGATCAGAAAAGAATTCTAAAGCTTCAGAGAGAGATTTTACATATACAGTGATTAACCCTGCTTCCAGGTGAACTCTAATGTGAGTCAATTACAGAAAAAGCTATTTGACTCCGAATCGAGTTGCAGTAAATGAATCCCGTGTGTTGGGTTGCAGCATTTATTCTTTGTACCTGTTGCTAAACTGAGCCAATGGACAGAGCTGTAGCTCTACTCTCACGTGGTATCATGGATGAAAAATGTTTTGGTGGATGCTTTGCCTTTTTAGTTCATTTAATTCTGTGCAGCCAAACCACATAGAAAATAAACCAAAAGTATCCGTTTTTTTGCTCAGATTCAACATACAGAATTATAGGTGTGAATTTTAGAGATTCTTGTAAACAATGACGGAATGGTCAAAGGCCCCACGAAACACTCTTTTGGAACATGGTGGTGGCTCAGCGATTATGTTTACATGCACATCAATATTCTGATATTAATCGGAATTTGGGTCATGTAAATGCAGCAATCCGATAGCTCGATTCAGATTAAGACAATACCCTGATTCCCAAAATTCCCACCCCTGGGATATGCCTGTTTTAATCAGAAATGTGTTGCATGTAAACACCTTATTCAGAAAATCCACTGAAAGGAGATATGTGCATGCTCAGTCTGCAAGGAATTGTGGATGCTAACAGATGCTTAGCTGTAGGCTAGATATTTAGGAATGCCAACTCGGGCATACTTAGGCATAGGAATATTCCTGTATGCATGGTTGCTCTATGTACGCATATAAACATTGTATTCGGAATATGGCTGCAACCCAAATACAGACATTAAGCAGAATTTGCTGAGCATGTAAACGTAGTCAGTGATGCTTACCGTTCACCCGCAGAGACACTTGTGACAATTAATGGGGTCAAGAATTCTTCTAAGAACCGGAACATTTCTGTCAGAACGTTACGATTTGGCTCTTTCAACAAAATAAAGACCCCAAGCGGACTGTCTCCCGATCAACCCAGGAAGGGTTGCAGGACACAAAATTGATGTTTAGTTCTCCAGATTTGCGCGCAAGCCTATGTCCTGCAATATCCTGAGAATTTGAAGGAGCTCGTAAGGGTCACGATCCCGGACAAGTGTCTCTAACCTTGTTCGACATTCCAGGAAGAGACTCAGTGCTGTTATTCTCACGTTCCACAGCATCACGTAAAAATAAATGCATAAAAGAACGACGGGTCATTGTTTAATCAATAACACCTGTAATTGTTGGGAAGTTGCAGTAGTATAAGACGAATAAAACACTCTGATGTGGTGATGTAGGAAAATAATCAACTTCACAGTGGTAACAGGGACTCTGCTTCATCCCGCCACCCTGTCATTAATTATTTTCCTTTAAACACAGTGTTTTATTCCTTGCTTAATTGTGGAGAAGCTGATCGTTTTTGATTCTCATTATTCATTTGATATATTGATACTTGCCTAAGAGTTCCACTGGGTTCTCCAGTTTCCTTCCACCTCCCAAAAACATGGTGGGGTAAGTGGTTTGGCTGCGATAAAATCGGCCCTAAATGTATGTACATGGTGCCTTTGTTGTGGTCTGGGTCTACTGCCTCGGTGTGGTTATAGTACTTCTAGAGTAAGCCAAAAATATTGACAAGAAAATTCTACATCCTTTCTACTCGGTAAAAAAAAAAATCCAAACATTTCCGCATCAAACCGAGAGATTGACGGGTTGTCATATTTCCAACCGACCAAGACATCTCTGTAAAATACCTTGCCAATTCAAGTTGGAGAAAGATGTGTGAGGATTTTTAAAAAAGAAATATTTCCCTCACTACCGGATGAAAAACAGCAATTCTCCAGTGTTCCTGACGAGGCCTGACATGCCTGTGATTACCGTCATTATCAATTCGGCTGGTTTTAGCCATGACGGAGACGGCGCCGCAGCCTTTTGTCACACGAGCAAACCTCCTCTCTGTCGCTGCCCTGAAATTTGCGTCAGTCACGGCTAAGTGAGAAAGGATGCTGCAGTGTCACCCTGTCATCCGTCCTCATTGGCAGTCAGTGCAACAATGTGGATCTGTGTGTGTGTGCGTGTGTGTGTGTGTGACTTATGATTACAATCTTTGCATACCAGACGACCGTGTTGCACACTTGGCAGGGTATTATTAGTTATTAAGTGTATTCTAAATTTGTAGATCCAAATTTATTTGACGCTTTTGTTTGGGTGTGTAGTTATTGTTAGAGCACAGATGTGTTAGCTATCAGTCCGAAAATAATTCTATCAAGGCATTGTCACGAACCGAGGTTGCGGCAGAAGCAATCGCAGATATATTAAGGTTTATTAAACAATTAAACAAAACAAAGACACGAACACAACTTGGCATAACACCGTGGCATGAAACAAAACATCGTGACATAGAAGACAGACGTCTAAGACAACGAAAGACAGAGAAACAGTGCAGACAATGACTATATATACACAAGAGTGCTCATTAACAGAACGTGAATCAGGTGCAGGTGGTCATGTGACATGTAGTGAAGTGCAGTGGGAGATGGGAACTGGAGTTTTATGAAACATGACGGAACCCCCTAGTCAAGGGCGCTACTCCCGGAGCGCCCAAAATTACACGCCCTCCATCTGGTGGTCCTGGCCCCCAGGGGAAAATGTCCCCAGCAAAACCAGGAGGCTGAGCGGCTTCCACAACGGAGCAGGGAGGCAGAGGGGACGTCCTTGGCAGAGCAGGGAGGCAGAGGGACGTCCTTGGCAGAGCATGAAAGTGGAGCGACGTCCTCGGCGGAGCACGAAAGCAGAGCGACGTCCGCGTGGCAGAACAGCGGGACAACTTCCTCCGCAGGACAGGAGAGGGAAGCGATGTTCTCCGCAAGGCCATAGAGGGGAGCGAGGTTCTCCGCGAGGCACAAGGGGGGAGCGAGGTTCTCCACGAGGCACAAGGGGGAAGCGAGGTTCTCCGCAAGGCCCGAGAGAGGAACGATGTCGTCCGCGGAGCATGAGGGGGGAATGATGTCCTCCCTGGAGCAGGAAGGGGGAGTGATATACTGCGCACAGCAAGGAAGAGGAACGGCGTCTTCAGCGGAACATGGAGGCAGAGCGACGTCCTCAGTGAAGCAGGATGGCAGAGAGACGACCTCAGCCGAGCAGGAAGGCAGAGCGACGTCTTCGGCGGTGCAGGAAAACAGAGTGATGTCCTCACCTGAACATGAAGGCAGAGCGGCATCCTCAGCTGAACAGGAAGGCAGAGCGGCATTGAGCGCGAGGTTGTTAAACAGAGGGGAATTCTTGAGTCCGGCAGGAGACGGAGCAATGTCCTCAGACGAGCGGGCAGGCTGAACGAGATCCATAATAGGGGAGGGAGGGTGGGAGATGGTATTAGCCCCGACCACAGACTCCCCCTCCTGTTGACGTGGCATCCTGATGCCCCAGTTGTCTACATTTCAAAACATAGAAAAAAAAAAATTCTGGAACTTTCAAACTTTATATGAAACAATGCGTGTGGTATGTTTATTTAAAATAAATGACACTTGGTTTGACATCTTTTCTAATGCAGTTAAGAATATTAAGCAGGCTTAAGTGTTCAAGTTCTTTTAGGGGCCACTGTATTTTATTGCACTATAATAATAATAATAATAATAATAATAATAATAATAATACATGTGGTTATCATTTAATAAGCTGTAGTTAAATAAGCATTTTTATTTTTTATTTTTATTATTTTTTTGTTTGAATTTATTCAGTTATTCTATGCTGCTCCTGGGTTATATAAATAAACTAACTTCACTCGAGTAACTTTTCCGAGCAAGCGTTTGACACAGCTCGAGTACATTTTGCCGAAGGGCACATGGGGCGTCGCTCACATCCTGGAGACTTTTAGCAGAAAACAAAGGCACTACTGAACTCAAAGTGTTGCAAATGCCGAAAACCTAAAAGCTGTGTGCAGATACTTACTCTCTCTCTCTCTCTCTCTCTCTCTCTCTCTCTCTCTCTCACTCTTCCTCCTCCTCAGACTAAAAGGAGGAGCAGAGCAAAAATCTGTCTCAGTGGATTGCAACCATAAATAGTGCTTCTTAAAAAGAGGGTGAAGATTCTCAGCTATTGGTTTGGATTTCAGGTAATTCAATTCAGTTTAAACTGTATAGCGCGTTTAACAATGGACGTTGTCCCAAAGCAGCTTTACAGCAATGAATAAATTCAGGATATAGATTTTAAATGTGTGAATTTATCCCTAATGAGCGAGCCAGGCACGACGGTGTCGAGTGGCGAGGAAAGACTCCCCGAGATGCTATGAGGAAGAAACCTTGAGAGGAACCAGACTCAAAAGGGGACTCGTCCTCATCTGCCAGCTACTCCATCATCAACAAATCTGGGTGAATGCGTGAAGCAACACGAGCAAGGAAACACAACCCTGATCAGAGGCCAGTAGTGGGTCATTTACCACTTTAACCAGCGCTGTCTCTGTGCTATGATGAAGTCTAAATCCGGACTGATACATTCCATGAATATTATTCCTATGTAGGTACGAGCATAACTGCTGTGCTACAACCTTGAACATCTGGATGTTTGATATCGGCCTATAGCTGGACAATTGACAGGGGTTGAAGTCAGGTTTATTAATCAGGGGTTTAATAACTGCTAGTTGAAATAATTTAGGTACATACCCAGTGCTATGGGAATTTTTTTTAAAAAAAATTTTAGAAGGGATTTGTTACTTCTGGAATAATCTGTTTAAAGAAACATGTAGGTAAGGGATCTAGTATACAAGTTGATGATTTTCATGAAGAAATGAAAGAAATTAAGTCGGTCTCTCTCATCAATAATCTGATATTGCTCTATTATTATCTACAGTTATCTACAGTCTGCACGTTTCTGTGGTGTCATTTAATGAGTTTAATGAGTTGAATCCTCAGCGTGAGGGGAATAATGCCTCCCTCCCGCCGTGGGCGACACAGACCCCCAGGTCCTGAGTAAGGCATAGTCTAACAAATAGCTGGTTTCTTGAGGAGCCGAGGAGCAGACACGAGGCTGGGGCAGGGTCGTTAGGCAGGAACCAGGCTCGGTCGGCCGTGTCGTCAGTCTCAGGCGTGAGCGTAGCTTGGCTGGCCGTGACTTTGGTCTCAGGAATTAACAGAGCTTGGTGGGCCATGTCATCAACCTCAGGCATGAGCAGAGTTTGTAGGCCTTTTTGTCAACCTCCGACTGGATCATGTCTTGGAAGGTCGTCTCCCCTTGAGCCTAGTAGCGAATGTTTTATGAGCAAAAGGATAATCTCTTTTTTTAGTTATGAGAAAGAACAATTCACTCCTACTCCAAGTAAAACACATCTGCCACCGCCTGTACCACGTTTGACCTCTTCAGACTAGCAATCGTTATGTTAACAACTTTTTGTAACGTAATTAATTTAACTACATCAGTGTTTCCAATTTCTCAAAACCAGGGGCAGTAGCCGGACTGTTAATCATCCGGGGCTGAGCCCAGATTCTTCTCCATGCATTCTTTCCAGCTCAGCTAGTAGCCTATGTTTGGTTTTATGGACACTGAGGTAACATAGCTGTCAATGTATGACATGATCAGAAAAAGTTGGATTTATCATAGAACATGCCTCAGGTGTTGGCACTGTTTGTAGGACTACCAGAGAGATAAAATATACAACTTTTCTAACTAGGCTAGTTTGGCGTCATTAGCCAAGGGGATGCACAACTAAGCGATCATTGTTTGGGTTTAGCTGCTACAGTGCCATGAAAAGTACATTCTCTTTCCTTACGCTCTGCTCATATCATGTTCACGTAAACTGGGACTCATATAGACATTTACACACCTTGTTTTCCTGCTCAACATCAGATGATGTTACGGTTTCAGAGTCAACCCCCGTTACTGGTTTAAAAAAGAAAAACAATAAAATGGCGTGTATCCATTTTCCCCTCATACTGACCGATGCCGCGAACCATATTCATCCGCACAGAGGCGCAGAACACAACCAAGCACAGTGTTCTTCCGCAAAATGCTCCGTGAAAATATAAACGTACAGGCTCATGAAAATCCGAATTTATTGTACTACTAAATATGTGAAGTAAAATTACAAAAAAATCACACATTCTCAATTTAAAAAAAAATAAATAAATACATTCACATATTTCATTTGACAGATATTATACAAAAAAAAAAAAACACGTCTTCCTATACAACGCTTGTATGCAATTTTTTTTCCTGAAATCATTATCGCTTATATGCACACACAGCGACAATCATTCATCCTGTTTAAACCACTTACTTGCTTGCGTATATTTATTTTCCACTTTTAATATTTTATTTCCTGTGCTCAGCAGGTGTCTCTGAGCTGTCTGTAAGCCCAGCCACTTTTCCCTCATGATTGAAACCACTGAAGCTCGGGGACTCTGCAGTGTCCACACTCTCATCTCTTCCGCCTTAAACTAACGGAGAGTCAGACGCTGATGAATGGATGTGGAGGCTGGTTTAAATCACGGTCAGCCCAGTGGGGGGATCTAATGAATGACCATCAGTTTAGGCCAATTACTCAGTTAGGCAAGGTGACAGAGCGCACTGCCTTTTTCCGCTGGTGTGTGTGTGGGTCTGTGTGTTTTTTTCTCCCTGCTCGGGGTATCCCTGCATGACATTTTCACATATGGCCAAAAAAGCCAATTCCCTGTTAAAGCAAAATGTCACGAATGACTTTCAGCACCGGTGTGGATGTATCTCTGTCTTGATAACACCTAGAGCTGGTGCTAAGACTTCCCAGCATATACGTATGCCGCGTATCACCGCGACAGAAATGTCACTGAGTTGTGAGGAAACAAAGAGAAGTTGGTGGATTGCTAGATTTCTAGCTAACAATTGCTAGCTGCTCTCACTCAAATGTTAATCGTGATAACTTGCTAACACCTTGTGAATTTATGAGCATCAGAACATGCTAAGTGCTACCTTATCTTCTTCTTAAAGCTAGCTTTACTCTAGCTATTAGAACTACCTAGTTAACAAATCTAAGCTCTAGTAGTTTTTATTATTATTATTATTTATTCCTCTAATAACGTTACCTCAGTTAAACGGAATAATATCAGCTTCCTTTTATTTTGTATAACAAAGCTAACATTAAATAGGTACTAACAACTAGCAAGTCAACAAAACAAACAGTAATATACATATTCTACTGTTATTGTGGATAGGGAGTAATCTAGCTAAACTTTGGTAGCTGCTATCCAGCTAATTTCCATGAAGATAACTTGCAAACACATACTGAAGTTTATAAACTAGCTTGGGAAATGCTATCTTACCTTATCTACGGTAGTTAGCATATATAAACAAATGCAGTTTATGTAACTAGCTGATAAAGCCACCTTGATTTACTAACAAGATCATTTTAGCTTCTGTCTTCTACAGCAATGCTAAATTCAGTAACTGCTAGCAAGTATGAAGAAAAAACATACAAACAATGATTTTAAACAAGAAACATACTGTACATACAGTATGCCTGCATTTTTTTCCTTGCTACCAAGCTAGCTAGGCTTTATAGCTTATTTGGCTAACTAGTGAGCTAATGTTAGTGTCTGTTCTCCATAACGGTAGTAATTTTAGTAGATACTAGTAAATAGCAGGTAGGTTTGGACTCTCTATTAAACGCAGTGTGGCTAATAAGCTTAGAATCTTGAAGTTGATTAGCTAGCAAAGATGTAACTCATCTTAGGTAGCTATCAAATATCTGTAACAGTCTGGCTACCTAGCTAGGTGTTATATCTGACTTGGCGTTCATTCTGCATAACAATATTCATTCTATTAGTGAATTGAAGGTAGGTTTGGGTTCTTTTAAAGGTTGTCGGGAACACAAAGTACTGAGAGAGCTTCTGTGAGAAATGGAAATTCTCACTTAGTTACTACTAGCAACTAGCATAAAAACACAATGGTTTTACATTAGAAATGTACTTATCTCTCTTATTATTTAAGCTCACCTTATCATATCATAACCCTGTCTGGTATAGCTATCATATCTCTGTCTGGTTAACTAGCTAGCTACAGTTAGCCATCCATTCTCCATAACAACGCTAATTTTAGTAGGTACTGGTAAACACTAAGTAGATTTTAGTTGTCCCTTCTGGGAGAACATGTGTCTTATATGAGAAATCTGGACAGTGAAACTTTAATGCTGTTCTGTCTATTTTAGTTTAATGCTACATCTGTACACATGATCCAAAATCATTAAATAATAATCCTGCTGTCATACTTTGACTCGTCCGATCACAGTTATTGCTTTGTGAGAAATCCCTGTGCTCCAGACCCTTTTAGAAATAGATGTGGTTCATAACAGCCTTAGATAAGAATCACAAGACAATTTTTGACGTTATCATGGTCAGCAGGACAGCCGTGTTTGTGTACAAGAACAACACTAATAACACCCCTTCTTATTATTGAGACGAGCGTCTCAGGGAACACCGAACAAACGCTTTCATTATGATTAACCAAATAAGACTGATGCACTCCAGACATGTACATCGCATGCCCGGTATACCGCAGTTGCCGCGGAGACGCTGATCTTGCTGGGAGAGTGGGCCGGGGTTGTGTGAGTGCATATGAGGCATAATTACACCCCCTCATTACAGAAGTGCTGGAGAAAAGCGACTGAAGGAGTCCTCCAAGGCCCTCAGCCTAATGCTGACAAATAGGTTTCAGTCGATCACGCTGAACACAGTGAGCATGCTGAGTGGTTACTGTGGGCACATACTACGTGCACCAGCCAGGGATGGTTACACACACACACACACACACACACACACACACACACACACACACACACAAACAGTGTTGCCAGCTTAGCAACTTTGATGTTAAATTGGGCGACTTACTATAGCGACTTTTTTTTTAACAATCTGGTGACATTTCGAGTAGAGAATAATCTGATCATTGATTACCTGTGTTTCCCAATGACCAATCACTGATCACCATTGTTCTCAACGACCAATCACTGCTCACCATTGATCTCAACGACCAATCACTGCTCACCATTGATCTCAACAACCAGTCACTGCTCACCATTGTTCTCAACGACCAGTCACTGGTCACCATTGTTCCCAATGATCAATAACTAATCACCCTATTTACCAACAACCGATCACGATTGTTCCCAACAACCAATCATTGACCACCATGGCTTGTCCCATTAATGCACTTTGTTTTTCTTCAATTTAAACTTTCTTCTTGGTGGTATTTACAGTAATAAAGCTAGTTATTCCATCTGTAACCTTTATCTTCATGTCTATTTCCTAACTACTCCCCACCACTGCCTCATTTGGCCTTTGTTCTTAATAGAAATTATACAATTTTGTTATTATGTACCGAGAATATGTCATGTTTGTAGTGCCTTCTATTATTTTCTATCATGATCAAACTATTCTATTCTGTTTCTATTTCAGATTTTTTTCCCCCTCTTCTTCAAGGAACATGTTTGACATGCAAATGATCATGACAATTCAATGAATATGCAAATTGGCCTATGGAGTCATCTGGCAGTTTCTAGCAACTTTTGAGAATGCATTAGCTACTTTCTGCTGAAAAGAGATGACAACACTGCTCTCTCTCACACACACACACACACACACACACACACAGAAATGCTAGATGAATAGATTATCATTGATATCAAAAGTCATAGAAGTTTGGGAGCAGCTAAAACCAAATGGAACCATTCAACAGTCGTATAAGGCAGCATCACTATAGACATCTTAAGGCTGATAAGATACAGGGTATAATAGCAAATTAATTCATAAAGATGAATGATTTTCAGCATCACTGCATTATAGGATGGCATTGATCATGTTTTCCTGAAGCTATTCATCTATCTCTTTGCCCTTTCTTTTTAATTGTACATGTCCTTGGTTTCTCTCGGCACCAGCCTCTCTGTAGAGATAGCGCTTGAGATGACGAGGTCGTAAGATCATTAAAATAATTTTCCCCTTGAATGGCAAAATGCATGGCTGTCCCCTCAGTGCTTCCGGGTAATTTTTTTTTTTTTTTTTGCTTTTTTTTTTTTTTTTTAGTTTAATGATGTAGGTTTTCGTAACAAGGCTGCAGTGCCGCAGGCCCATTTATGCAAGTAATGAAAAATGCCAAACGGGCCGTGCATCACTTAGTGCTGCTGAATCAAAACAGATTTGTAAAGGCGAACTATGCCAACCCGGGCCATTACACTCGATTTTCTCAGCCACCAATTGCTTTTCCCCCGACAAGCATTAAAGGTGCATTATGTATAGCACTTGGATTTGTATTTCATTGAGAAAAGATTGTAAAAGCGATAAATGGGTACTGAGGGTGTGTCACTCTCCTTCTTAGATGGTGTGATGCCCATCTCGATTTGCAATCAATGATCTGCAGCATGAAAGATGCATTTGAAGTAACTAATTACTCAGTATGATAGGATGAAGAGCTAAATCGACGCTATATGATGTGATTGAGTATTGGGCAAAAGGAGGAATAGGAGGCCACACTGGGACAAGCACAGAGGCCACACCTCCTTCACTGGGATTGACAAGAGCAGGGATCACACATCCTTCAATGGGACTGAGGAGTACTGAGGCCATGCCTCCTTTACTGGGACTGACAGACACTAAAGCCATGGCTCCTTCCTTGGTACTTATAAGAACAGAGGCCACACCTCCTTCACTAGGACTTAGAAGTACAGAGGCCTCCATCATTTAGACTGATAGGAACAGAGGCCACAGTCCTTCACACAGAGGCTTGGCCTCCTTCATTGGGACTGACAAACACTACAACCACACCATCGTTATTGGGACTGGCAAGAACATGGGTCACGCTTCACACGTCCATGACTCAAGTGGAATGGACAAGCATAAAGGCTACACCTTCACACAGAGGTCAGGCCTCCTTTACTGGGACTGACAAGAACAGAGGACACACCTCCTTCTCACAGAGGCCATGCCTCTTTTATTGGGACTATCAAGAACAGCGATTACACCTCTTACACACAGAGGCCACGCCTCCATTACTGGAACTGACAAGTATACAGGCCAGGTTTTCTTCTTCTGGGACAAAAACAAAGGCCACACCTCTTTCATCCAGAGGCTATGCCTCTTTCCTTGGGACTAATCAGAACAAAAGCCACACCTACTTCAAAAGGAGGCCACACTTTGATTACTGCGACTGACAAGTACACAAAGCATGCCTCCTTCTTTGGGACAGATAAGCAGAGAGGCCACGCCTCCAACATTGCGACTAACAAGCACAGAGGACACATCTATATCACCACACCTTTTTCATAAGGACCGACAAGCACATAGGCCACAACTTTATATACAAGGCATGCGTCCTTCAACGGTCATGCCACCGTTACTGTGACTGACAACTGCAATGGCCACACCTCCTTCAATGGGACTGACAGGTACCAATGCCTTCATCTTTCCCTGGGACAGACAAGCACAAAGGCCATGCCTCCTTCATTGGGATTTGACAGTTGGCATTGTCATGAAGCCTGAACATATTTTTTAATAAACCACACACACACACACACACACACACACACATCTGTCTGATTTCTTCCTACAGACCACCAACCATCACAAAATGAGTTCGTGTGTGTGTGTGTGTGTGTGTACAGCTGTGTCTGTCTTAGCCACCTGATACCTAAAGAACAGAGACACGTGAAATTTGAAGCTTTCTCTACCACCGCTTATAGTTGAAATCAGCCTAAAGATGTTGTGGTATGAAGCAAAATCATCATGGTAAGTGAGTGTGGAGGAGGAAGACTGCAGGCTCCGTTTAGGGACCGACCAAACGAGCTCTTATCGGAATGGAGTGGGATGTGTGAGAGTGGAAGTGAGCTGCGATTTAGTCAAGCTGCATCCAACCGCTGCTGGAATGATTGATCATTAAATGTCACCCAGATAAAGGCTGGAACACGGGCCAGAACACACAGGGCATTACTTCCTTCATTATCTTCTTCTTTCAGTGCGCCAGCCTGGTCTATTAATCAACAGCAAAGTCATGGGTGCTGTACGGCAGACCAGTGCCCCTGTTAATGTGGGGAATGACCTCCTCACCAAGGGCTTGGAGAGGGTTTAGTGTTTTTTTTTTTGTTTTTTTTTACTTTGTTTGATCATTGTTTTATCCAAGATGAGGCTAAAGATATTACATTTCATCAACACAGTGACACCTTTTTGGAAAATTGGAAGTGGAAAGTTATAGGAAAGGAAGTTGTTACAGGAAAATGATCAAGGGTGCGGTGAGTTCCCATTACCACCCTCGAAGTTGATTATTTTCCTATCACGGAATGGTTTTATTTCTCTTATACCACAGCCATTTTCCAACACTAACAATATTTATTAGCTTCATGCTTTTTTTTTTTTATCCATTTATAGTTACTTTTAATGTTGTCGGAATATCCATGAAACAAGTTCCTGTTATCACTTATGTTACAACAGCTACAGACAGTCATTTTTCTGAACAAAACATTTTCAGTCTGTTTATTATTCAAATTAGATCAAATGGAGCATCCATCATAGCAGTTCCTAGAGAAACGATGCCATATTAATGGTAAACTGTGGTTTGCAGCCGGATTAGTGCTGCTCTTCTTGTGAAAGAATCGACACTTTCTGACCAATCAGAATTCGAGAATGTAACAGCAATGTGATAAGCAATTAGCACATCAGCTTTCAAAGGTTTAATAGTTTTTAATCAGCACTTGGGGGTCTGAGTGGACTGACCCCAGTGCAGGTGAGTGGAAAATGGGCCAAGAGCCAAGTCATGGCAGGAGGCTTGAGCTCACGGTGGTGTAAAGAGCTAAAGGTTAGTTCAGCTTCTGTGATAAATAAAGCACCACCTGGCATGGGGCATAGCTCCTGGCACAGAACCAGCTGCACAATGCAAACAGGCTTCAGCATCAATGCACTCTACTGGAAACCTGTTCAAAATATGAAACCGGGAATTTTTATTTCTGAGTCCTAGAGTGTGTTGAATGCTTTCAATCTTTCGGAAACAATAAGCGCGGAGGCCGAGAATTCCCCCGTGACTCTCTGCTAATTAAATTTTCTCCGACAAAACGAGAAAGGCTAATAAAGTAGCTTCATCAACACTGTTGTTAGCGCAGAGTCATTTCACAATACAAGACAAAATGCTGTTCTGCTCTGTTCAGCAATATTCGATTAGCTCGTGCCGGCTCATCTGAGTTCCCTCCGTTTATCTTGTGTTCTCAGGCTTGGAGTGTGAGCACTAAAAGTCACACGGATAAATTAATTTAATTCCAACATGGCGACTGGTTGAGAAAACACGGCGCCGAAGCACGGCTCTTACTGCTCTTATCTGTAAAACTTAATTAGCTGCATTTTGTCCAAATTGCTCGTGGAAAACAACTGCTTTCCTCAATTGACCCATCACTAGGCTACTTAATTTAGATAATAATGCATACAGGAAGAGTTAAGCCTAAATAAAACGAGCTCCGTTTTTTTAAAAAAAATTCAATGCTTAGCGTGTTGAAGTCAAAAAAGATTCAAGGCAATCATTTTCCAACTCAGCACCTCAACTAATTGCCTCATGAAAGGCTTCAGAGCGCCCAAGTGGCCCCTCACCAGCCTATTAAACTTTATTTTGTTTTTGAATGTGCAGATATAAGTGAGAACCCATAATTAGGACCAACGGTGCCAAGAGTTAAACCTCAAGAACGACTTGTAGCCAGAGTAAAACCTGCCTATTGAGGTATGCTAAGTAGTACAAATCCATATCATGGTTCATTTATTCACCACAAGTTCCTCATTATTATGACTCATGGTGAGGCATCTGATTTACTTTTCAGTCATTAAGCTGGGTTAGCGTTACGATGTCTTTTCTTCAATTGTCCACCTTCAATTCTCGTACTGAGAATGGCTGTAATTTCCAGTATTGTTGTCGATCGTACCTAAATATTGAGAAAACAGCATTCGTAACCATCCGTGAATCCATTTTCTATACTGCTTATCCTACACAGGGGGTGTCTGGAGCCTATCCCAGGGAGCTGGGGGAACAAGGCGGGGGACACCCTGGACAGCATGCCAACCCATGACGTGCTATGATCACACACATTCACACACTACGACAATTTGGAGACGCCAATAAAACTACAGTACATGTGTTTGGACTGGTGGAGGAAACTGGAGTACCCAGAGGAAACCCCTGAAGCAGAGGGAGAAAATGGAAACTTCAGGCGCACAGGACGGAGGCGGGATTCAAACCCAACCCTTGGAAAAGCGCGAGGCGAACAAGCCACCGTGCAGATTTTTCCCCACCTGGACAAGATTGATAAGCTGCCTTGTAGATGCACTAAAAGAAGCCATGCTCTCCATTCTAATATCATTTCGAACCTTATTCTTCCCAGAAACACAAACCCGTTTACCTTGACACTAAGGAACATCCACGGTCAAGCAACTTGTGCTTACTTGGGCACCCTGGTAGATGGATCTGCTTCCAAGTCAAACTGATTTATTCACCTGCAGCGCTGATCAACTCTCAACAGATGACCGAGTGTCTTGTGTCCGCGTTCAACAGCTTTATCATTCTGCAGTTGGGTTTGAAGAAGATGATCCTGAGCCATCATCATTACTCACCTCCAAACACACCACCTCCTTGTGATCTGCTTACAGATGACACCCTGAGGTGATTAGTCAGGGTGACACGAACACCTTTATTTTCGCCTATAGGCAAAGTACTCAAAAAGATCCTTCCTGCGAAAAACGAACCCGAGTCGTGGCGCCGAAGACGGAGTGTGTGTCAGGGCGGTGAAGGCAGGTCATTTCCCTCCCATGCAGGGGGCCTCCGGTGCACACTGAGATCTGAGAGCTCCGATGACAGCTATGGATGATTCCACGGTGGCATGTGCTGACTCAGCGTCTTTCTCAGCATCCCTGAGTTAAACTCCACAACTTTATCATCTGTCGTTCTCTTTTTAGCTGAGAATAGTAGGTATTCCTGACAGGTGGTCAAATATTGGAACAGTGTAGAAATGATTGCAGAACTTCTCCTTTAATTGCTCTGGAATCAAATAATGAAGGTTCTGTCCATCATCTACTAGCATCATGTTAGATCTGCTGCTTTGTTTGTGAAGACAGATTTCAAGCCAGCTGGCTGGGTAATGCTCTTGTTGGGTGTTGATCTCCAATTTATTTAAGCGAATGTATCATCTTCAAATCTCCTTCAGGCACAGGTGAATATATTAGCTAGCAAGAACACTGAGCATGTTTGATCTATTATTTATTTCCATTGTTTTTAGCCAGTATTTTTCACCCAGTGTTTTTATCCAATACATTTTCAATATTTATCCAGTTTTTATTTATTTTTTTCCATTGTTTCAGCAAATAATATTTTCCCATAGGTTTTAGCCATTATTTTTTCCCCCAACGGTTTTAGCCAATAAATTTTCAAAGTTGAGCTGATGTTTTTTTTTATCTTTAATTTATCTGATATATTTTAGCCAAGAACATTGTTAGCCAATTATTCGAGCATTCTAGCCAAATTAATTCAAATGTAAAAAAAAAATAATAATAATAAAAAATAATCTTTTTTTTTTTTTTTTTTTTTGCCAGTAATTCTTTTACACTGTTTCCAGCTATTTAGAAATGTTTAGAAGTTTTTAGGAAATATTTCCCCCTGAATGTGTTTAGCCAATAATCCTTTCTCCCCAAATGTTTTGTTTGTTTGTTTGTTTGTTTGTTTGTTTGTTTGTTTTGTCAATTGCGGTACTCGATAATTAGATTTGTTTTTAACTCATTTTTCATTGAATAGCATCTTACAGTAGCTGGTAAAGATAACAATAGCCACATTTCTGTCTAATTAACATTAGCCAGCTAGCCAGAAGAGACATATTTTCGAGTTTAGAATTTGTAACTGAATGACATCCATTCATCCATCTTCTATACCGCTTACTTCTTTTCAGGGTCACGGGGAACCTGGAGACTATCCCAGGGAGCGTGGGGCACGAGGCGGGGTACACCCTGGACAGGGTGCCGATCCATCACAGGGCACAATCACACACACACTCACACACCCATTCATACACTACGGACACTTTAGACACGCCAATCAGCCTACCGTGCATGTCTTTGGACTGGGGGAGGAAACCGGAGTACCCGGAGGAAACCCCCGCAGCACGGGGAGAACATGCGAACTCCACACACACAGGGCGAATGACATCCAGCATAGCCATAATAATATAGAGTATAATATGGATTCAAGATAAATAACTGAATGACAAGCTGAGATTTATTATCTTGACTGCGTTAACTTGACTAGACTTTCTGTGGTTTGTTTTGTACAAAGGGGTTAGATAATTATCATTATCGTGGATTGTTGAAGATGGAGGTGCTTCAGATTGCAACTTGAGATTTGATTCATCGGCTTCTGAATCTGCTTAAATAAACCCTAAACGATATGGAAATTGTTCCAAAATGTCTTAATGGCTTCACAGTAATTCAACAGAACTACTGACTAATATCTGATTAAACTTGTCCGTGTCCCCTGCCCTGTGCCCCATGTTCTCTGGGATAGGCTCCAGGCTTCCCGACGACCCTGTGTACGTAGCATAGGCATTATGGAAACTGGATATTTATGTATCTAATGTTGTCTTTAAATGACATTCCTTTTTTGTTTTTTTTTTCTCTCTCTCTCATTACAGCCTAAAATATACAATTTAAAAACATGTATGTCCGGAGCAAGGTCATATCCCTACGACTAGTTTCTAAATTTGCTAATGAGATCTACATGAGTTACTTCTGAGAAACGACGAATAGAGAGTTCCAGCGTCCTGTTCATCTTTGCTCAGAAAAGTGATCCACCATATTGTTGTGACATCAGGTCGGTTTAGATCAGAGAACCCGGACATGCTGGAGATTGACGGATTCGGTGGATTAGAGTATAAGTCTGCGTGTATGTAAAATGTCATTATTTAACGCCTCCTACAAAACATCTTCATTAGAAAGCATAGTAGCTCTGCATGTAAAGCAGCTTATCATATAGAACACATGGACGGTGATAAAGGCCGATCTTTTTGCCATGCAGCCTGCACCAGCAGCACTTCCTTCTTCCTGGTAATCTAACTTTTCTGGGCCATGCAATTAATAAAGGGTCTGAGAAGCAAACCGGCGACAAGATGAAGGTGGAGGAAAATTGATAGAGCTCATAAATCGCACAAGGCCCCACCATATTTTATTAGAGCTCTAGAGGACCGTGTGTGTGTGTGTGTGTGTGTGCGAGCATGTTAGTTTAATTCACTCCCACGTGAATTGCACTGTGCATTAGCCTGATTTGCTGAGCATGTTTTAAGCTGTATTCCTCACAACATACTATATTTTTTTTCCCCCCCAACTTTCATCCAGGCATCATCTGTCCATGCCTTCAAGCACTCCACTGGACACTCAGAAAAAGTGTGTGTATGTGTGTGCGTGTAGGCTGTGGTGTAGTGGAAGGGGCATCCAGAAGGAGGATAATAAAATCTTTAAAACGTGTTTTGGAACAGATGTGCGCTCCTTGCCGGAGGGATGCAAGAAAGGACGACAAGATCAAATTAAAAAAGGATGATAATGCCATCAGAACAGGCCAAGCGTCCTCACACAGCTCCGGGACTCGGCGCTAGTAGACCAGATTAACCCGTTTGGACTCTTGGGGTCAAAATGACTTATTTTATATTTGTTTAAAACTTTGTGTCCTTGTCGCACTTTCTGTAACAAAACCAACGACATGGGAGAGTTACCTGTATTCAGAGACAGGTTACACGTCTCGTGCAGTCGATTTTCTGGTATTAAAATCACCTGCGTTATTTCATGACTACGTTCGTGCGTTGGCTTTCCTTAAATCACTAGCGTAAACACGAGCCCTTGGCTAGAAAAGGAAGATTTATTTATTTATTTATTTATTTATTTATTTTTAAAGCTTTAAAAAATAGCTTTGATTTCTATACGTGTACCTGCGTATAAGTCTTTACATGACCTGACGTCGCCGTGACAATTAGTCACTCACGTCACGTGCCACACCCGTGCTCACGCCAGCGTCGAGCGCCCGGAGGTCGTGATTAGCTTAAAGCGGCAAAACAACAACAACGAAAAAAACATTCAGTCCTTTTTCACCAAGTCGAGCAGTGTGAGCGTAAGTTCATTTGGCGTGTGCTATTCGTGTCGCACAATGATGAATAATTTGCTGCATATTTCTTTTTAAATGCTGCCTATTTCCACTGATGAATAATTAGCAAGATTTGATGGAAATATTAGCCAACCCTCAGTCCCGCCCAAACCGTAAGGATATACGGTCCCCCTTACAGTGACATGTTTATTAGTTTGTTGTGGTTCGAGTGACTCATTTCTTTTCTGAACTGTGGACTGTTGAATAGAATCGAATCGAATCGAATAGAATAAAGTAGTGTGTAAATATACAAGTATATATTATGCACTGTGTGCTATGTATATGCGATACGGTGTACAACTAAAGACAATCTGCATTATTTAAATAATACAGTGCAATATACCAAAGATCATGCGAGAACCGAATGATAAATCCCATATCAAGGAAATTAAGAGCAATCCCGCGCTTCTTAATATCACGCGATTTCGTCTTAGTGTTTCTATGTATTTCAATAAACAACAAAACCCAGCAGTGCGTAAACAAGACGTATATCCTACCCGAAGTATTCTTTTCAGTAGGAACTGGCTACTCCAGGAGATAATGTACTGGTAATAATAAGAAGCACAAAGTCATAGTAACTCTTACAAGACAAAAGGTCGTGGTTGTGTGATATCGTCTTTCCGTTCGGCGATTAAAAACTCGTAGTTGTGTGATTATCTCAAAATTATGTGATTAAAAACTCTTAGGTCCATGATGTTATCTTGCAATTCAGAGATAAAACGTCGTAGTTGTGCGATATCTTGCAATTCAGAGCTAAAAAGCCGTAGTCGAATTGTACTCTCTGACAATTGTGAGATAAAACAAACTGTAGTTGTGTGATATCTTAAAAATGTGAGATGAATACTCATGATCTCTTACTCATGCGATTCGGAGAGATAATGGCATAGTCGCTTGATGTTATCTCGCAATCGTGAGATAAAAACTTGTCGTCGTGTTACATTGTCTTGCAATTATGCGATTCAGAAACTCTCAGTTCCACGATATTATCATGCATTTGCCGGATAGAAGTCATCGCTGCTTTCCGTTATCTTGCAATCCTGAGATGAAAAGTCATAGTCATGCGATATCTTGCATTTCCAAGATTAAAAAAAAAAAAAGTCGTATTTGTATGAAATTATCTTGCGATTCAGAGAGATAATGGCATGGTCGCTTGATATTATCTCGCAACCGTGAGATAAAAACTTGTCGTCGTGTTACATTGTATCGCAATTACGCCATTAAGAACTCTTAGTTCCATGATATTATTTTGTAATTACAAGATAGAATTCATTAGTTCTGTTTTATTATCTTGCGATTCTGAGATAAAAAAAAAAAACTCATATCCGCATGACGTGATCTTGCAATCGTTTGGTCATGGGACATTTTTGCATTTCCGAGATTTAAAACTCTGATATTTGACGGTTACATTAAACCACGTATGAACTTCAGCGTTAAGAAACTATACAGGACGTTAACGATGACAGTTAATCGTAAACCTTTGCTTAAATGTTAACGAATATAAATATGCCGGAATTGATTGTTTATTCAATCGATCAGTGAAAATCAGTCCAGGCATCTGAACAAAAACGAAATGACAGCATGTTTTGAAATGTTGGCGCCTTTCTGGTGTCTGGTTTATGGGTGTAAATATTGCTTTGTAGACTTTTTTTTTTTTTTATAAAACCTAATTTCCACCCACTGTCTAGATCTTCTCTATCACATGACAGCTCTCAAGCAGAGAGGATAAACATGCGCTGCTTCTGAGACATACCCTCGGGGTGCTACAAATAAATAAATAAACAAACAAACAAATAAATAAGCAATTCCATCAGTATAGTTAGGTTAATCATAATATGGATCGGTGCTACTTCTATTGCTAACGAGAGTGTCGTAGCATACACAGCTGATGTCATTTAAATGCGTGCGTTGAGTGTTTATAATAATGTCAGAGTAATGTAGTTTATTGTTATCTTCAGTCTGTCACACAATTTTCACCTCATTAGCTGATTAACAAGCGCCCGCCTGGAAAAATATGATAAAGGATCGGGAAACTGCCCTGTAATAACAGAGTCTCACTTTATCTTCATGATTACACATTAGAAAGATCAATGTTGCTGCTGTATGAATAGTAAGACACAGAGTCGTGCTCTACGGCTGGCCGGAGAGTGGCCTTGCGTGATAAAGATCTCGCAGACGGTCCGCTTCAACTTCCTGAGGGACAATTAAAGCTGCATTAGTCAATCCACCAAGCAGATATACTTGAATCCTATCTAATATAGCTCGATCTAAACCCATGAATCGATTCAATCGAATGCTGCTTCCGTGAATGTGGGAGGGGGCTGATATCAGCTTCCTCTCTGCCTGCCTAATCGCATCATTGTTATTTGTAACCCGGCTCTGTAATGCGAGTCTATGAGAGTCACACAACCTGCAGATAGCATCTGGAACGAGCGCGGGAAACTTTTAGTGTCTGATCTTTATAAGCGAGTCATTTCACATGGAGCCGATAAACCTCCTGTGGCTGCTCGAGTCAGGGGTTTTTATTTGTCATTTGAACAGCGCACACTGGGTTTGCTGGAATGGAAATGCTCAGGGTGGATCTGATTACATAGAATTAAGATATATTCTTAAGACCAAACACGGATATATAAAAATATAGACGCAAGCAGCAATTATGGGGCCAAGCATTGAGAGGCAAAGTAAGAACCTAAGCAAGAATCACTGACAAGAATGACTGACAGTTCGGTTCGGTCTATCAAGACAAAATCCATAATGTGTTGCTGGCATGGACTGAAGATGGTCCGAAAAGGAACGAAAAACAAAAATATGCTTTTTTCAAAGCGCATGAGCACTAGGTGGCACTGTTCCGAAACTGTGCAGGTACCCTCGATTCATGATGGCTACGGCATATACTAAATTTGGTCTGAATATCCTAAAGCATTACAGAGATATAGGCTCACGTCCGTTTCGTCATGCTCATCGCCGAATCCGTTTACGTGTTATTCGAGAACGGTTTGACTAATCGACGTTAATTTTTTAAATAACTTTTTGTTGGCGTGTTCTGAAGATGATCGCTTTCAATTTTGGGGAAAATCGGTCTAGAAGGAGATTGGAGAAGAAAAAAAAAGAAAAAAAAAACCTTTTCAGAAAATTCAAGGAATTAGAGGAAAAAAAATAATTCTGCCGCCTATCTGTGTGATAAATGTCATAACTTTGCTATGTACAGTCCTATGGGCTGCCATAGACTCAAGAGCGGAAGAAGAACAACAACAACATTAATGCTCACAACAGGTGCATGGCCCTGCAGTGCTTGGCCCCCAAATCTAGAGAATATGGGGATACAGAATGCTCAAACACACTTAAAAGGGATTTCTTTCATCTTCCCTTTTTTTTTTTTTCCTTGCCAGGGTCATTGTGGATCCAGCGCCTATAGCGGGAATACCATGAGGAGTGAATACACCCTGTAGGATATGCCAGAGCTCCACAAAGACACATTCACACCTAGCAGCAATTTAGACTAGCCAATCCAATCTACCGGCATGCGTTTGGGAGGTATGAGGAAACCAAAACAGAGAGAACCTGTAAATGTAATAAAACCTGCAAGCTCAGGACCGAACCATGAACCCTGGAGTTGTGAGACAGCAATACTACCTTCTGCACTATGATAATGTCCAAGTACTGTTCATCTGAATTTGTCCATATTCCTCATGATATCCGATTCGGCTAACACAGAAGCTAGCGTCGCATAAATACAAAATAATACAGAAAGTCGAAACACACGCCTTGATGAAATAAACTGCACTTTGTATGATATGATTGAAGGTAAAGGGTTAATGACATGACAGACAGGTACATGGTCATACTTTTAATCACTGATTTTGTAAGAAGTTTATTTAAAATGTATGGAAGGAGTCCCCAGTGTCAGTGCTTTTATAACGGTCAGTAACTTTTCTGCCAAAGGAAAGGACAGGAGTTTACGCTTAGCGGTTTTCATGCTAATGTCAAGAATGTCAAGGAACACATGGATTTAAAAAAAAAAAAAAAAGTATGAAATGGTATTCTTTAATAAAAAAAAAAAAATACTTACAATTGTTAAACACATGCTAGGAAGAAGAAAAAAAAACAAAAAAAACATGTGTGGTAGCAACAGTGGCTTCATCACACCACACCGTTGATTATTTTCCTATAACAGCATGAAGTGTTTTTATTTTATTCCCACATCATTTCAGGACAATCAGGAAGATCTTACGTTCTCAACGAACTGTTTAACTGTGAGCCAAGAATGATCTAAACGCCTTATCATAATAATGTCATGTTCTAACCTGAGTTAAGGGGAATAAATCATAACAGTGCTAATAATACTAATCATACTAATAATACACAATACGGCAATGAGTGGATAATAAGAAAGAAACTGAACTAACAACCGTTGTGAAGAGAAATGTTAGGCCGAGCAGGAAGCTAATGGTTTGGTTTCGTGAGACGTATCCTATAAGCAAGATGAGTCACAGCATGAATTGACAAACACACCATTCTATAACTGTGTAAAGAGTAATAATGTGTTACTGATTAATGTGAAACTCCTTTTTTTTTTTTTCATTACACAAAGCCAGCTGTACGTCTCTGTCTGCATTTTCCTGTCTGCAGTTGTGCTCCTCTGCATTCACAAATCCTCATTAGGACTCAATGCCTACTTTCAGGAAGTCTGCTCACTCGTTATGATGTCACTAATGCTTTATGGTGAGTTATATAACACTCAAATAAAAGCTTGCGCTGAAGTTTAAATAGATGCAGGACACTTACGTATGACTGATTCAGAGTTACGACCCAGTTATAGTCCTACACCATTGCGCTACTGGATGCTCGGTTCTAGTTGGTCAGAAAGTGTTTATTAATTTTCTAACAGCAGCAGATCTGCCATGTTACACGATTTCATTCCATGATATTCTTATATAAGTCCTAAAATTAGATAAAGAGAAGCCAATAAAGCAAACGAGACAAAAATGTTATACTCGGTCATCTATTTATTGAGGAAAATGATCCAATATTACAAATCTGTATGTAATGTATGTATATCCGTATATGAGTTGCAAAAGTATGTGAACCTTTCCTGTCAGTATCTGGTGTGACCTTTTTTTTTTTTTTTTAGCCGTTTTAGCCCGTTCCTCGGTACAGAACAGTTTGGACTCTGGGATGACGGTGGGTTTCCTCACATAAACCCAATGACACATGAATGTCATGATGTTTTAGGTCATATTGACGCAGAAATATAGACCATTCTAAAGGGTTCACAAACTTTCAAGCACCGCTGTAAGGCTTGTATGTTTGATATGGTGAAGTTTTCTTATTTTAGGAGACGTTATTAAACATCTACAGATGGGAGTCTCCAGTGTCCGTGCTTGCAGTTTCTCGGTAACATGACAAGCTGTCTTGTTTGTTTGTTTGTTTATTTATTTATTTATTTGTTTATTTGTGTCATATCTTTCTGTCAGCGAGTAAAGATGAAAGGCTGGCGACGGAGAAATTATGAGAAGTCAATCTTTAACGAATAAAACATGTCGTTGTTGATAAATCGCTGCGGGATAAGAGGAATAAAACTCTTTTGGGAAAACAATGCATTTCCGGGGTGATATTAGTGACCGCTTTATCACACCGCTGAATCATTGATTATTTTCCTCTAACAGCACGCCTTCAAGTGTTTAAATCCTTACTCGTCACTCTTCTTTGTTTCTAACATGTGAAGACATACTATGGAAACATGGAAGAGACACAAACACGTGATTGTAGCTCATTGTTTCTGATTCTTTCACATCATCAGCAGTACTTATACTCCGAGAACAGTACAGACACACACCCACCTATGTAACTATGCTGTATGCATAGTGTGCAGGATTCAGGAAGTCAATAAATCCACCATAAATAAAAGCGCTAGCACTTGCTATCTCTTGCTAATTTAACACCCTCAGCTCTCTCCAGCGATGAAAACTTGTTCTATTAATCCGAGACTTTCCTCTTGATCGATCCTAGCGTTCCTTTCCTGCCTCATCCTCATTTGCGTACTCAATGAGACGTTTTATTTTGCTCTTTATATTCGAAATATTTTGTTTATTTTTTAGCATGCTAGGCATACCAGGACATGCAAGTACTATTAATTATTTTAGTATTATTCTAAAGCTGAGGATACAGAGTCTGGATATGTTACTCAGATCTACTTGTCTGAGTGTAAAAAGAAAAGAAAAAAAGTATACCTCAAAATGTTTAAAAACTTGACGATACAGCTTTAAGTTAATTAATAGAGGGCACACCAATAATTAATCGGTATTGCTGGCACCCTCTCTCTCCTGCTCTCTCTCATTCACATAAACCTCATCATCTGAAGTCTCCTACATCAAGGCTCATAGTCGATAGGCTTAATGATGACAGTGCTGTGGAGTAGCAGCTTCTCCAGAGACCCGTTATAACGATTGTCTCACTGAGCTCGGAAGCTATCAGGCTAATAATAAGCCTCTCCATGGGGCTAGAAAGATCAAGGCTAAAAGTGACAGATTCCTGATCTCAAAACAGGAATGCAGCATTCAGTTGACCTCTTCTCAGACTCCAGAGATGTCCCGCACTGTGTCCCATGATGAGAGGATCAACCCAATGTTGCTCAACGCTGAGATAAAGAGGAGTAGTGAATCAGATCTGTACAGCCAAACATACTACGGATTTAATGCGCGATCTTTCGAGGATTTAGACGCAGTTTTTCTCAGATCGGTGAACCTCTGCCCATCTTTACTTCTGAAAGACTCTGCGTCTCTTAGACGCTCATTTTATACTCAATCATCTTACTGACCTGTTCCCAATTAACCTCCAGCTCTTTCTTTTTACTAACACTGACTTTTCCAGCCTTGTACTTTTGTTACCCCTGTCCCAACATTTTTGAGACGTGTCGCTGGCGTCAAATTCAAAATGAGCGTTTTTTTGTTTTGTTTTGGTTTTTTTCCCTAAAACAATACATTTCCTCAGTTTAAACATTTGATATGTTTTCTATCTTCTATCGTGAATAACATACGGGTTCATGAGGTTTGAAAATCATTGCGTTCTGTTCTTATTCACCTTTTACACAGTGTCCCAACTGTTGTGGAATCGGGGTTGTAATCACTAGCACTTGATTTCTAATTTTATGGATTTGAAGGGGGTTTTATTTGTGCGTTTAAATTGTGAAAATTACTACAATCAATTTTATACATATCTAAAATGTCTATATAAAAATGTCTATATATTCTGTATAGAGTGCATCAACTTCATTAATAGGCACTGTTTTAAAGAGGATTAAATGTTTGCTTGTTCAAATACGGCAAAATATATAAAAAGAATAGCCTGCTTATTATTTGGTAAATTAGCAGAGAGTATCATGGCATTAAACAAATATATTCTCTAGTTATACATTACCAGAGGTGGCAAAATTTACAGTTTAAGTAGAATTTAGTTTAGTGGAAAGATTGAGTTTAACTGCCATAGAACCATTGTTAGTCATGATATGGGAGACGTCTGAAGACTATGCTTTTCTGCTTTGTCATATAAAGCAGCACTCAGACCAAACATGAAACATAAATTTCTGGTACCTGGTAAAAAAAAAAAAAAAGAAGTTCATTCACTGAAGGGGAAAGGGCATGTGAGAGATGCATTATACTCTTGGTAGCAGCTGTTTTTGTTTGGACTTTTAAGACAACTTTATCTGAGTTTATTTGTTGTTCTGAGTGTTTGTCCGTTCTTTTTTTCGATCAGACTTGTCACCATGACAACAAGCCTCTCCAGGCTCCTGTACCGTTCACAATAGCCATTCGTTGCTTCACTGCTCGTCATTTAGAGTCTCGATATATCTCGAAAATATCGAGTTAACTCTAAGAAACTCTTATAGCACGTGTGTTTAGAGTACCTGCTATAAGGCATCTCGTCTTGGATTTGTAAATGATTTAATGATTAAACGATTTAAATGAAAGGGAAACGCCCTTGGTCTTTCCGTCGTACATTACAATACGTTCGCTTACAATACATTCGAAGTAGTAAAAAAAAAAAAAGCAAGGTTTAATGGCTTTTTTGGTCACTAAATCAGTAATTACTGTTTTCTTCTGTGATGAATGAGAGTAGGAGGGTCATTAGGCCCGGGTTTTTTTTTGTTTTTTGTTTTTTTTTTCCCTTAAAGGCTTGTGAGGCAAAAGTGTACAGCAGTGACCACCCCATCTAATCTTATTATATACCCTAAACACCCCTTAAACCTGTTCATTAAATTGCACTAGTCACCGTTTGACCATTAAACACAGTATGCTTTCTCTAGATAAGAGAAAGAGGAACACCTCTGTTCTTAAGCCTATTATTAGCATTGCATTGAGCAGTGGAACAAAGAAAAAAACAGTGCTGATTTGTAGATTATAGCTTGAGACACTTAAAAAAAATTTAAAAAATCTTTGTCTAGAAATATGGAGTTCATAAATATAAAGCAGATGTTTCCTATGCAATAACTATTCTATTTTCCAGAGTTTGAGGTTATAGATGTATGGAGGCACAAGAAATTATTTTGATTTAATATATAATATAATATAATATTAATATATTTGAACATATAACTCATCAATTCAATACATTACATTCACTTACCATACATTCACAATAGTAAATAATAATAATAATTATTATTATTATGTCATAGGCGCACGGTGGCTTAGTGGTTAGCACATTCGCCTCACACCTCAAGGTCTATCGGGGGTTCAATTCCCACCGTGGCCCTGTGTGTGCGGTGTTCTCCCCGTGCCGCGGGGGTTTCCTCCGGGTACTCCGGTTTCCTCCCCAGTCCAAAGACCTGCACGGTAGGCTGATTGGCTATCTAAAGTGACATCTAAAGTGTCCGTAGTGTATGAATGGGTGTGTGAGTGTGTATGTGATCGTGCCCTGCGATGAATTGGCACCCTGTCCAGGGTGTACCCCGCCTTGTGCCCCACGCTCCCTGGGATAGGCTCCAGGTTCCCCGTGACCCTGAAAAGGATAAGCGGTATAGAAGATGGATGGATGGATGGATGGATGGATAATTATGTCATTATTGCAAATTAACATCTCATTATTATGACTTCATAATTATTATTAACTGCAATTTCCAGATATTTGACTTTTAATTGAGCTTCTTTTTTTTTTTACTTAAGACCTCAATTCCTAGGTAATATCTTGTTATTCCGAGCTATTATCTTGTTATTTTTGACATATTATCTTGCCACTTAATATTCAACAACACACGATCTATCACTAAGACTAATTCATTGAATATTCATTTATAGAAATGAATAATAATTCTCATTTCATGTGCTGTTCCAGTAAGCCAGACCTTGCTGTAGTGGAATTGACTCGACACACTAATTCAGTTGATGTCTAATGCGTTCAGGTCAAGCTTTTAACTCTTACACACTTAAATGGACAGATCATAGCACTCATTTCAATTGAAACTCCGAAAATGTTCAGTCTGTCAGACGCAAGAATAAAAACGATATTTAAAAAAAAAGGACTTAAACTTATAAAGAAAGTGTCTGATAGGCAAATAATTGAAATTCTTGCAATCACGTTCAGCATTTTCTATCACCCCAGGCACCACACAGCTCTAAATGCACCACTGTACATGTGCCATGGAGCACCATTTATGCGATAATGATTAATTTATAATGCCTGTAGTGATATCCAATCTTAGCAATAGCAGTTCTCTTTCATACTGACTGAAAATGCTTATTACTTCCAGAGGTGATGTACTAATTTTATTCTAGCATATTTCACATTGCACGTTTTAGCCCTGATTTCCCAGTCACCAACTCATTTTGGGGCTCAGCGATTACCCCTTACCACATCCCTCCCCACCCTCCGCCCACACAAGCTCAGGGAGTAGTGTAAATGTTTCAGAAACGCAATGTTCTCAGGCTGTGAGTGAGAATTTTCTCGACGATGTGTGAAACCCTCTGCAACAGGAGCCGCTAACGTGAGTCCGAGAGAAATTCGTATCCGTCTGCGTTCACGCGCAGCAGATCCCTGAATCCAGTTTATCATCCATTTATTTGTGTAGGAGAGGGAGGGCCCTCCTACACTT
The DNA here is from genome assembly GCF_001660625.3 of Ictalurus punctatus. NCBI lineage: Eukaryota > Metazoa > Chordata > Actinopteri > Siluriformes > Ictaluridae > Ictalurus > Ictalurus punctatus. Next base: position 24,593,538 of record NC_030431.2, read on the forward strand.
TTTTTTTTTTTTTTTTTTTTCCCCCTCTTGTTTCCATACAAAATAGTGCCAAATTCAGATGATAAACAGCTCTCAGGTTTATTTTCATGACAAGGTGGGATTTGGGGATCCCGCATGCTCGTCTGTGAATGCTGCAATAAATTTTATTGATTTATTTTTTAAAACTAAATAGAAGAGATTAAAGTCATTAAGTATGAGCAGTTCTGCAATTCTGACATTTTGAAAGTCAGGTCATGTGCATTAACTTTACCCTAATAGAAAATGAGCTCCTTAAGTGTCACGTATTCCTCCTCTCGGCATGTTTCGCAGCCCCCAGCTTGAATGGTGTTGCTCAGACTCTTATTTTGACATCGTTTCTTTTTCACTTCCTGATCTTGTCTTTGCCATTTGGGTGCTTCCGGATTGTGTCCATCTGTTTGGAAATTAGTTTCTGATTAGCTTGTCTCTTTATACCCTGGTGTGTCTCAGTTCAATGTGTATTCTTATTGTGCCGTGACTGTTAAGGCTGAGCCACTAGGTTCCAGATTGTGTTTCTAGCTCTGTGTACGTCCTGGTTCAGACCCTTGCTAGTGATTCTTATGCATGTTTTTATTTATTGTCCGTGTTTGTTTGTTTACGCCCGCCTTTGCTCTGACCCCTGATACTGACTGTGACCATAGCATACGTGGAGAGCCCTTTTTTCAATCAGAGATGTTTAGTGTTTAAAGGTTTCCCCAGAGCGACCCTACGGAACCATAGTGGGCTCTCGATAGAAGGTAAATGAAGTGGAATATCAGTGAGCTCCAGTTTTTCAACATGGCCGACTGCGCTATGGTACAGATCAGGAGAAGGGTGCTGAGGTGGACCGTTTTAAGGTTTAAAATCAGCAGTTGTACTTATGAAGGTTGTTCAGTTATGTAGCATCTTTTAGGGCTTTTTATTTGAGATGTTAGTACTACATTTTCATAAGGAACTATGTAGGCAATAACTGGATATGGCACTAAAAATTTACACTGTGTGTGTGGGTGTGTGTGTGTGTGTGGGGGGGGGGGGTGTTGGATAATTAAAGTTAATTCTCACTGCATGTTGGAATAAACTTTTTTTTTTCTTACACCATGAACCCATGAAGTGACGACTACAGAAAAGATGGTCTTTAAAACTGCTGAATTGCAGCCATGCTAACAATTATTTCAGTGTGTTAATTGATGTGATATTATTGTAACATGATTATCTTTTTTGTCACACAATTAACACTTTCTTATCATTAGCACATTTACACATTTCCCTCACATTTCCATATATATATATATATATATATATATATATATATATATATATATATATATATATATTAGAGAGAGAGAGAGAGAATTTTAAAATATACAGTGTATTATATATATACAGTATCTCACAAAAGTGAGTACACCCCTCACATTTAAATATTTGATTATATCTTTTCATGTGACAACACTGAAGAAATGACACTTATTCATTGAGGGAACCATGAATGCCAACATGTACTGTGACATACTGAAGCAGAGCATGATCAGTATGCAGTATTCCAGCATGATAACGATCCCAAACACACCTCCAAGATGACCGCTGCCTTGCTAAAGAAGCTGAGGGTGAAGGTGATGGACTGGCCGAGCGTGTCTCCAGACCTAAACCCTATTGAGCATCTTTGAGGCATCGTCAAAGGGAAGGTGGAGGAGCACAAGGTCTCTAACATCCACCAGCTCTGTGATGTCATCATGGAGGAGTGGAAGAGGACTCCAGTGGCAACCTGTGAAGCTCTAGTGAACTCCATGCACAGTGCTGGAAAATAATTTTGGCCACACACACTTTGGGCCCGATGTGGACATTTTCACTTAGGGGTGTACTCACTTTTGTTGCCAGCGGTTTAGACATTAACGGCTGTGTGTTGAGTTATTTTGAGGGGACGGCAAATTTACACTGTTACACAAGCTGTACACTCACCACTTTAAATTGTAGCAAAATGTCATCTCTTCAGTGTCGTCACGTGAAAAGATATAATCAAATATTTACAAAAATGTGAGGGGTGTACTCACTTTTATGAGAAACTGTGTGTGTATATATATATTTAACATATAAACTACACACAACACATTTCCCAAAACGAAGTTGGTGGACCCCCCACATACTCTCTCTCTCTCTCTCTCTCTCTCTCTCTCTCTGTCACACACACAAGGTCTGGCACACACACGCTGTGCTGCTCTCGGACATTCCAGGCACGCATGCCTCAGCACAATGTAAATTATTCAGCTGGGCTTGCTTGAGGCAGCCAGCAGCTCATAAATCGAGACGGTCTTGGGTTGTTTTAGAGAGGTGGCTATGGTTAAAGGAAACTAAACATCTATACCACTGCAACTCCAATGACACCTAAGAAAAGAGAATTCAAGATAAAACACCCAACACAACACAACACAACCCAGCCCTAATATTCGGAGGGATCGTGGCTGGAGTATTGAGAGCAGTGGGCTGCCCGGTGTACTGCTGGAGCGTGGCGCTCTTGGCTCGGCTTCAGACGTTAACCAATGAATGCAAACCAACCCAAAGCTTTGCTAAATGCTTTTAATTATGTATAACCAGCAGACTGGAATGGCGCTACCTGACTCAATGCCTCCAGGACCTTAAGCTGAAATGAAATGAGACCTCCAGGAAAGGAGCCTTTTGATATTCTTCCCACCTGATTTCCAGTTAAATCAGTTCTGTGACCAGAGACACCTTGTGAGAAAAAATATTCATTTGATGCATTGGATTGGATTGATGCCGGCGCACCACTGGATTATCGATTCATGCGCTAGATAAGTATTAAGATATGATTCATGTCCCATATGAGGTGAGTATATAATAATAATTAAGGAAGTGTGCTGTGATGAAGTGGAGTTACTCTTATTAACCCGATGGTAAACGTTTCCCATAACACCGCATCCTGGAGTGTCGTATCGCTCTAATACCATTGCAGTTTTCCAACTATTACAATTTCCTATTTATTAAAGAACCATACTTTTTGTCCGTTTTAGTTACATGTAAAAAATAAGCCATAATAATAACAACAGTGCGTCGTATACAAGTTCAAATGTTATTTTGATGTTTTCATTTCAGCCAATAAAGGATGAATGTTTTGTCCTCTAATGCCATTTCACAATGTTCGAGTGTATTTTCATCATCCGAAATTTCACGGTGAAATTTTGTAGTTGCATCAAAAGGCGCCTCTGGTCTTAATACTGCTCTTCGCCGGAGATATCGCTCAGGAAAAACGGGATTACGTTCAAAGTCAGAATGAATCGTACGTAACTGAGACATGCGTCTGCTTTAGGCTCGATTGGCACATAAGTCTGAGGTCTGAATACCGATGTGCGTGCATAACTCAACTCGGAATGCACTTAACTCTCAACGTTATACCTATCCTAAAGCCCCAAAGCGTCTGTTCCCACTGATACGCCCTAATCCAACCTTCTGCCACCATCAGACATACAAACTCCTGTTCCGATGACTATAACCTGTGTACTGTGCACTGATTTAACCAGTAGTGTTCACCAGTACACTGGAAATCTTGTTACTATTCACCAACACACACACACAGTTCTGCTCAACATTATCGGCTCGTATACGTTCCACTCCTATCATGTACAGTATGATATTTTGTACAGTTTGATATACTGTACAGTACATACTACAATAATTGGGATGGCGGTAATCCAAGATGGCGGCGCACACAGTTGCTGCGGCTCACGGCTCTCCTTTCCAGTCATTCATTCATTCAACAACAACAAAAAAAGTTCATTTCATTGTACATATGTATAGTGACAATAAAAGGCATTCATTCATTCATTCATTCATAATACAGCAAAAAAATGCATGTATTGAGGTTTTCAACCATCTATAAGCTTCGTTCACCTTTCTGTCGCAGGTTCTCCCACAACTTAATTCCAATTAGTTCTGACTCTTGGAGGTTTTTTTTTACCAGAAGCAGATTTCAATTATTCCCAAAGGTTTTCAACTGGATTGAGATCAGGACACGACGCTCGCCAGATCAAAACAATCCATTTTCTCCTTCTTAACCGGTCTTCCATGCTTTTTGGATGTGTCCTAGGGTCATCGTCCTGCTGGAGGACCCATGATCTCTGACACAAATCTTATTTTCTGACACCGAGTAGCATATTTTGCTCTAAAATGCCCTGGTAATCCTCTGATTTCACGATTCCTGCAATACTCCCAGAACTGATGGAAAAATAATCCAGGATTCACAAAGCCAGCAAGATGAGGACCAGCTGCTCCTGCTGAGTCTTGATTCTTCCCAAGATTAACATCTCTGGAGTTCTATTTTTGAATTTGTTTTTTTCCTTTCCCATAGCTTACTCACTGGGTGTTAAAGTATTGATGCCTGTAAAGCTGCTTTGAGACGTTCTGTATTGTATAAAGCCCTATAAAAGCTACACTGTTTGCTTTTGTAGCATTCTGCTCGGGTCAATCCCAAGCTCTTAATGTATGTTTCCTAGATACAGCCTAAACAAGACTAGATGCTACATGAGCATCTGTCTAGATTGTGTTTAAAACCTCCGTTACACCGCTCACAACTGGATTTCTTTCCATTTCATCATCATCAAAATGTACAGTACTTTCCTCATTTGTTACTCTTAAAGCACCAGGCTGTTTGCACGAGGCCGTTTTTCTAGTCCTGCATCCTGAATTTCCAACAGTACATCACACCTGTGACAGTGAAGATGATAACGGGCCTCGATCGATCGATCTTTCGTTCGATTTACGCGTAAACGCTCTCGTATTCCAGACCGAAGCTGACGTTTCTACCAGATCGACCAAACTGTCCTCATACTCATTAACGCAAATCAGCTGTTAATGATCTCCTGCATTCACGGCACAGCCGAGTTACATTTAGTGGCACGTACGGAACGTTTTTACCAACTCAAAGGCGTTTTCACGGACGCCAAATTTCTCGTGTAAACGCTCCTGTGAACAATTTCCGAATACGTCAGCTGCTTCAGTATGTCACCGTACATGTTGGCATTCATGGTTCCCTCAATGAATAAGTGTCATTTCTTCAGTGTAGTCACATGAAAAGATATAATCAAATATTTAAATGTGAGGGGTGTACTCACTTTTGTGAGATACTGTATATATATATATAATACACTGTATATTGAATCGCCGGAGCGTCCGGATGGTTGCGCCGAACCTGAAACCTTTCGGAAAGTGTTTCGCGATTCGCACCATTATTCCATTCTGAAAAGAAGCGGTTCTTTGAACGCAGCGCGCAGAGGCCCACCGTATTCCATCTGCCGTGCCGTAAGTCTTAAATTCTTACATTAAAGTCTTCACCGTTCGCTTTAACCGAGTGAACTCCGAGATGAACGTAATGTGTGGGGATTTTTGCGCTTAGTCTTCTTGGATTTAAAACTCAGGACCTGTTTAGGAAAAAAAAAAGACATACACTGTGAGGAAGAAAAACTCAATAGAAACGCTTATAGAATTTGTAATGGCTTTATGGTCTGCACTTATATAGTGCTTTTTTTTTTTTTTTTTTAAACCTCTACAAAGCACTTTACACTGGTTCTCATTCACGCACACCAATGGTAGCAGAGCTGCCATGCGAGGTGCTAGCTTGCCGTCTTGCCCAAGGACGCTTCGCTATGTGGAGTCACGTGGGCAGGGATTCGAACCGCCAACCCTACAATCAGTGGACGACCCGCTCTACCACCTGATCCACAGCCGCCCAGCTAGTTTAATGGTTTTTATGGGAATTATATTGTTTTTAATAGAAACTATAACGATCCCTGACTGTCTCTGCTGGTAATTTGTTGCCTTAAATTGCTGGCATGTCAATACTTGGTAATGGTTTTAATGGTTAGCTGATGGTTTGTAATGGCATTTGTAGTGGAAACTATTCAAATTTCGGTGATGGTTTCTATTGTATTTGTTTTTAATCAAGGTTGCACTTTCCTTCGTGATAAAGTATCAGTCAGTCTTTTGCTATATAGTATATTCTTATTTGTTTGCTGTTTTTTGTCTTTGTGTCTTTAAAAAAAATAAATAAATTACATTTGAGTAATAAATCAAATAAATAATACATAAAAACATTTGTTAGTGGACTTTCGAAACCTGATCTTGAAAAGGGAATCTGAGGAGAAAATCTTTGACATGTGTGATGATAGCTGGAACACAAGACTTACTACAATCCACTGAGAGAAACCTACACACACACACACACACACACACACACGCACACATGCACAATAAAGCAAAGGCAATTGGGTGGACACATAGAGACCAAAAGACAACATTAGCAGGCATTAGACACTGATTCATGTGTACAGATGTGTGTATGTGTGTGTGTGTGTGTGGGGATGTTGTGTGTGTGTGTGTGGATGGATGCGCTTGGCAGGGCAGCCAGCATGTTTGGTGAGGCAGTTTGCTGTCTAATTACACACTGCAGGAGTCACCTTCCTCCAGCCCTGTACACACACACACACACACACACACTTCAGATAAGAGCACACGGGCTTCTAGGGTTGAGCTCCACTCCCAAAAGCAGATGTTTCACACAACGCTGCTCTTTGCCTACACTGATTCGGCTTTGTCGTGATGCTGAATGGCTGTGATGGTTCGCAGAAAAGCGATACACACCCCGAGAGTAAAGCGTGCCATCTGCAAAAAAAAGAAAAAAAGAAATATACATAAACATATCTGTTTATGTAACCCAAGTGCCCGAGTGAACGGCACACAGCCTGCTCTGAATTTCCATTTCCATTCACCTTTATTCATCTGGCACACGCTTTTATCCGAAGCTTCGTGCGAAATGAACCAGATCTCGATTGGAGCACAGAGTTGAACGGTTCAGGGTTAAGATCCTCACTCTCTGATAGTCCTGGGATTTGAACTCGAAATCTTGCAACCACTTACAGATTTAACACGCCTCCCTCTACCTAAAACGGAGCTAGCCGTGTCATGCACGAACGGATGAAGCAGAAGTGAAAACAAATCATCGAAATCAACAGCCGTGTGTTTTTTTTAAATCAGGTTTTAAACTGAACTTAAAGAATAATTTCATGACCTTTCATTTTCCATTGTGATTACTAATATTGATGACAGAGATGCTCTAAAACTTTAAATCCAGTTTAGATCCAGATTAAATCCAAAAGAGAGAGAGAGAGAGAGAGAGCGAGAGAGAGAGAGCGAGAGAGAGAGAGCGAGAGAGAGAGAGCGAGAGAGAGAGAGCGAGAGAGAGAGAGCGAGAGAGAGAGAGCGAGAGAGAGAGAGCGAGAGAGAGAGAGCGAGAGAGAGAGAGCGAGAGAGAGAGAGCGAGAGAGAGAGAGCGAGAGAGAGAGAGCGAGAGAGAGAGAGCGAGAGACTCTGCATCCCATTTGGTACAGTATCCGTGCTACAGTGCTGTGGAAAATAATTTCTAATAATGTTATTTAATGAAGCCAAAAAGTTATCCAATACCAACTGGGCCTGTGTGAAAATGTATTTGCCCCCGTAGTTACTAATTCCCCAGATCTATGAAACTGCATTGATAATGCAGTTCAGCTGGACTAGACGCAACCAGACCTGATTACTGCAAACCCGGTTCAATCAAATCAAGACTTAAATAGAAGTTTTTCAACAGTATGACGTTGGTTCAAAGGTCTTACTCAGTAACACACTATGCCAAAGGTGAAAGAAATGATGAGGAAGAAGGTGATTGGAATAGATCAGTCTGGGAAGGGTTACAAAGCTATTTCGAAGGCTCTGGGACTCCAAAGAACCACAGTGAGAGACATTATCTTTAAATGGAAAAAACCCAGTACGGTAGTGAACCTTCCCAGAAGTGTCGGACCTTCCAAACTTCCTCCAAGAGCACAGCGACGACTCATCCAGGAAGTCACGAAAGAGCCAAGGACAACATCGAAGGACCTACAGGCTTGTCTTGTATCAATAAAGGTCACTGGTCATGACTCCACTATCAGAAAGACACTGGGGGAAAACGGCTCCATGGAAGAGTGGCGAATTGAAAACCACTGCTGACCCAGAAGAACATTAAGGCTCGTCTGAATTTTACCGAAACACACCTTGATGATCCTCAAACCTTTTGGGAGAATGTTCTGTGGACTGATGAGTGGAAAGTGGAACTGTTTGGAAGACAGGTGTCCCGTTACATCTGGCGTAAACCAAACATAGAATTCCACAAAAAGATCGTCATACCTACGGTCAAGCATGGTGGAGGCAGTGTGATGGTGTGGGGATGCTTTGTTGCTTCAGGGTCTGGGCAACTTGATGTAATTGAGGGAAACACGAATTCTGCTCTCTACCAGAAAATCCTGAAGGGGAATGTCCGCTCTTCAGTCCGTGAATTGAAACTCATGCGCAACTGGATTAAGACAGCGATCCAAACATAGGAGTAAGTCCTAGTCCTAGAAGTAAGGCAAAGACTGATCTCCAGTTATTGGAAGCGTTTGGTTGCAGTTATTGCTGCTAAAGGTCGTACAACCAGATTTGTTGATAGGTGATTAATTTGATATTTTTTTTCACTTCAATAAAATAAATAAACAAATAAAAGCTGTATTGTGTGTTTAATCATCTTACCTTTGTTTTATGTTGTATTTTGTCTGAAGATCTAAAACTATTTAGCATAAGATACAAACAAAAACAGAAGAAATCAGGATGGGGCAAATATTTTTTTCCCAGCACTGTGATTATAGTTTTTTTTTTGCTATTATTACTATTATTATTACTTATATGTGACCAGAAAAATCTTAGCTATCTATGAATCACTGCATTTGTGATTTCTATATATTTTTTAAGAATTTCAAGTCTGTAAGGATCTTCATGCCAAACAGAAAAGCTGTAAATATCACGGTTATGCCGAAATAGTCACTGGACTACGATTCCCATCAGCCACTGCACTGCACATGATCATGTCACATGACTGTTTGCACCTGATTCAGGTTTTGGTTTAATGAGCACCTGTATATAAGTCACGTCTTGCGCAACACACGTTGTGTTGTGTTTGTCGTTTCGCTGTACCATCCTGTGTGGGTTTTCTTACGATGGCTGGTGTGCTGCGTTCCAGAAAAATCCAAAATAATCCACGTTAGGGCATTTGTGGATGCTAAAATTGAAATATTTAAGAGGCATGGCCCTGCTAAAACATTTCCACAAGCCGCAGCTGTCGATATGTTGCTTTACCTTCTTTCCCTTGTAAGTCTTAAGAAATAGACGGCATACTACTTTATTATACTGTTTAGTACAGTCCCATATGGTTTGAGATGCAACCTTTACATCCATTACTTCCGGTTGATTAGCACGTCACTTCGATGCCAGTGTGGAATGCCAGAAATTGTGTCTAGAATAGACCCTACAACAGGAAATCCCACTGAAATCGCCACCGTTTTAAATATTTTACGCTTTATTTCCTATTTATGCCTCTATATATTCTACCCTGACACCTCCTTTCTCTTCCCAGTCTTATTTACCTCAGTGCTTTGCAGTGAGAAGTGTGTGTTGCCACACCGGCGCTCCCCAGCAGCCTGGCCTGCGTCAGCGGAAACACACGGTCGTAAATATTCACCAAACCTCTAAAATGCACCGCACTGCTGTTCGTAGAGCACCGCGCTCGCTTCCCCAAAAAAACCCGCATTGAAAACCACACCGGAACGAAACGACCTGCACACGACACCCGACCGTACATCACGCACGCATGACGGTCCTGCGAAAGGAATATATACGAAGAAGGAAGCAGGTCGTTTGTGAACTGTCCATATGCGCACTCGCATGTAAGGCCGATCCCTGCAGCCTTCGCTCACACCCGACGCACTGCAGAACTCCAGATTGGGTCACAGCGTGGGGTAGAGGTCAGGGAAGTCGAAAACCCCACCACTCCTCTCGCGCACACGGTCATAATAATAAAGATCACATGCAGAGATGCATATCGAGTTCAGAATATAAACACCGCTCGAGCCAATAAATAACGTGACGTCGCACGCCTTGTGGAATGAATTACCGCCAGGACGTCTGTGATGCTTTGGACATTTCGTTGGATCTCTTTGCAGATCGTTATGTTTCTAGATCCTTCTCGTTCCACGTTTCCGGATCTTCTTTCCATACTTTTTTCCATTGTTTGTCGCAATAAAAAGCCTTATGTAATATTTATCACACATGTCTATATGTATACCCAGATACAGTACCTTTTAACCAGCTGATATTATTTTCTTTGAAAAATGAAAAAGCTTTAATATTTTTCTTTCACTCAGGTTATAAATATCCATCCTGGATTGTAATGACAATCCTGTCACATGACACGGAATTTAGGTCTAAGTACAGTATTTCCAGAAAGTATTACAATACAATTAACATACTGTATTATACAACATTAACAATTTAGAGTTGTTTGTAAGACGATCTGTTACGAACAGCAGCGAAAACGTTTTCCACGTAAAATCCATCCATCTTCTATACCGCTTATCCTTTTCAGGGTCACGGGGAAACCTGGAGCCTATCCCAGGGAGCATCGAGCACAATGCGGGGTACACCCTGGACAAGATACAGGGCACAATCACATACACACTCGTTCATACACTACGGACACTTTAGACGTGCCAATCAGCCTACCGTGCATGTCTTTGGACTGGGGGAGGAAACCGGAGTACCCGGAGGAAACCCCCGCAGCACGGGGAGAACACGCGAACTCCGCACACACACACAGGGCCACGGTGGGAATCGAACCCCCGACACTCGAGGCGAACGCGCTAACCACTAATCCACCGTGCGCCTCTTCACAGAAAATCCCTCGGATGGAAACGTACTTTTAGCGAAAATCTTATCTACAAATGTGTGATTTCCAGAAAAAAAAAACAAAAAAAAAACGTGCTTGTTCTAGCAGTCCCAGTGGAATCCTCCGTTATACGCCGCAAGAACTCGTAATGACACTGACGTTCGATGTTTCTCGCTCTCTCTTCCATCGACGCGTTAACGCCGACAGAGACAGCCGTTTCTCTGATGAAAGAAGCGTTGTTCTTTTGCTTATTTTCTCCACATGTCTGCGGCTGTAATTTGTTTGGGTGCACTCTTCCCTCTTTTCTTTTTTCCTTCTCGTTTCTGCCACATTATTACAACTCGCTCCTAACAAAAGGCAAATCGACGCTTGTAGACGTTGATTCTCCGATTGTCCTCCGCGAACTCTGCCGGGTTTTCAGTCAATCTGAAAAAAGAAGACTGTCTGAGCTTTTCTCTGAGCTTTCACTTCTTCTAAAATGAACTTTATATTTCCACATGTTCGTATGGAACCGTTACAGCTGTGTGAAAGCAGCAACGTCTGTGTTCTAAGGTATTAAAAACGTTGAATTCTCGTACTATACTCGAGGGAAATGCTGGAACAAGCAGACAAGCCCATTCACGCATTTCGCATAGGAACATTAATACCGAAGTTACACGATATGACCAAAAGTATGTGGACACCTGAGATCCCATTCCAAACCACGGGCATCGTAGCAGTACAGAGTTTGTCCGCTTTTGCTGTTATAATAATCTCTACTCTCACGCCGAAGGTTTTCAACTAGATTTTAGGGCGTGGCTGTGGGGGTTTGTGTCCCTTCTGACACCAGAGCATGAGTGAGGTCAGGCAGTGATGTTGGATGAGGAGGAATGGGGTGCTGTCTGCGTTCCAGTTCATTCCAAAGGCGTTTAGTGGGGTTGAGGTCAGGGCTCTGTGCATGCCAGTCTCTAGTTGTTCCAATTCGACCATGACAAATCATGTCATGGATCTCACTTTGTGTACATGCTGGAACACATCCGTGCCTCCTAGTTCTCGTGAAAGGAAATCGTAATGCCACGGCATACAAAAGCATTGTACTGTTTCGCAGCAGATTTAGAAAGGCCCACCCACACATGGGTGTGATGTTCAGGTGTCCACATACTTTTGGCCAAAAAGCGTCTCGCTCGAAAATGTACCAAACGATGTTCATCGTCCCTCGAATAAACGGATCCGGAACGACTTTCAGTTGCGTAGCTGTTTCGAACGCTCCGTTATTGAGCGACACACTAAAAGCCCCGCCTTCTTTCCTTCATCTCGTGTTAGTAAATTCTTTGCTCACCTCGGCTCGATTTTTCTGGTTGAAAGATGCACCGCGTTTGATTCCTATCAAGATAAACGACGGATGTTTTGAACCCGTTAATGTGAAATAAAATCTTTTCAACGCATGCCTGACTGAACTAACATTAGACAAGCATATCCTTTGTTACGGATCACCTTCTCTAATTTCTGGACGTTCGTTTTGTTAATTCTCTCTTGTCCTCACCTCAAATGCGTGACATCTCTTACATAAGAGTAACGGTGGAGAGGTGGAACACTTTATATGCCAGGGTGCCCTACATTACCTTCTGTCTCTTCATTTTAGTTCTGCTGGCACAGCAGGAATTCCTGAAGTCCCCACGTGCACTATGAAAACAATATACACCATCTAAACCACTATTGGACAGGCGCATAGCTAAGAATCTATTCTCTCTCTCTCTCTCTCTCTCTCTCTCTCTCTCTCTCTCTCTCTCTCTCTTTCTTACTCTCTTTTTCTGAGAAGGTCCACTCTGCATGATTCTTCTACACACTTCTACTGCTGTGGCTCGTCTCGCCCTCCCAACCTATCCCGATCCATCCCAATACTACTCCTGCTTAGAGCTTGTACACTTGTGACTCGCTTTCTGCTGCTCTGGACCCTAAAGATTTGCACTTTGACTTATTCGCAATCTGTTCACACTTTGATCCGTTCAGACGTGTATGGTCTTCTAGGGTCTGATTTTATGTATTTATTTATTTATTTATTTATTTATTTATTTATTTATTTTTAAAGGTGGAATGACTAAATCGTTCTGTAAGAAGGCAATCCCGCATTTCTGCTCGTTCATTCGTGGTGGTATGGGAGGTGATCGAATTCATCCGAAGTCTCCGAGGCACATTTAATTCATTAATGTGTCATCTTCGCAGCATGTCTGGACCGAATTCAGTGCGAGCTTGTCCATCCTGGGAACAGAAGTGCCTGCTCACAACCCGACCGCACATGCATCATTAACACGTTATAAAATACTCACCAGACCAGCATTGTGGCATTGTGCGATGCTGGAAGTTAATTTAAGATGTGCAATGACAATGCTGCATCACAACATCCCAGTCAATTACAATGTGGTTTAGTTAATTATGAAGTAAAGGCTCATATATGTCTTATTAGTCTTGGCTTCAGACACTCCACCCACAGAACATCTGATGTATCTTCTACATTTAATGACGCATCTCATTTTGTCAGCAAAATTTAATATATAGAAACACCTCAAGAACATGATGATTTACTAAGAGTATTGCACATTTCTCATGAGCCACTTAGTATGTCTTGTCCGTTTCGGGACGTATTTGTTTCCTCCCGGACACTCGTGGTTTAGAGCTTTAGCTTTCTGTATCTTCATCTTCTTAATTTCCTTCATTTCTATTTATTTCTGCATGTCATTGTCCTGCATAAAGGCTTATATACTTTCCCTGAAACTCTGAGCTGTGTTATTCTTAGCTCCTTAACTCTTTAGCTCCTTAGTGTCTCTAGTTGAGCATGGATTTTTTTTTTTTTCTTCTGACCTTTACCCTTGCTGTGGGTGGGTATATGATATGGATTTGCATATGTTTACTCCATCTGCTTATGTTTTGACCCATTGGAGCAAGGAATGTGAGCAGATTTGTGCAAGGTTAAATCAAGTCTCTGTTGAGGTTAGATTATAGCATGCCCTAGCTCCTGTCAGGTTCAGTTGAAGCCACCGAAAGGGCTCTCTCTACAGGAATTGTAGCCTGCCTTTTGCAAGAGAGTACAATGAGACTTCTGGTTTTCCGAAGGGGTTCTGCTTCACTGCTCCTTTCTGAGCTTGCCAAGCCCTTGTCTGGGTCAACCAAAGTCGTTATCATGGTCTTATGGCTTTCTAAAGAGAATCACAAGTAGTCAAATTCTTTTGGCTAAGGATGGTATTAATTAATCAGTTAATTCATGTTCAGACTGGAGACTGGATCCGCCGTGGATCCTAGGAACACTGGGCGCAAGGTATACAGGAATACACCATGGATGGGATGCCAGTCTACCACAGGGCACCATGCATTTCTAGATATTCACACAATCATCCACATCAAGAGGCAATTTAGCATCGGCTACTGGCATGCTTCTGTGAGATGGGAGGAAACCCACGTAAACACAGCGAGAGCATGCACACAGTCAGTAGCTCTGTAAATCCCCAGTAAACCCCACTTAATCAGATCAGAATTGGACCAAGTACACCGGAGCTGTGATGCAGCACTGTTACCCTCTGCACAACCATTCTACCACATACAATATTTAGATGTATTAAATGACAAAAATGTCATTTTGTAAAATATATTTTTATGTATATTTCTGGATTATTGAAGAGTTCAGGAGTTTTTTTTGTCTGATTACAAGAAATCATCGTGACTGTCCTGTATCAAGGAGGGAACTCTGGACTTCATTTCCCAGCAGCCACTGCACCATACTACATCATCGTCACATGACCACCTGCACCTGTATCACGTTTCAGTTTAACCGGCACTCCTATATATAGCCACTGTGTGCACTGCTTCCTGGTCTTACATATTGTCTACCCATGCTTTTGTCCACGTGTTGATGTTTAGTCTTGCCAAAGTAGTTTGCCTTGTGTTACTGTGTCTTTGGATTTTTTTGGTCTGTTTGTTTATTAAATGTTTGAAATCTGCGATTGCTTCCGTCACCATCTTTGTAACGTGACAGTGACGTTTCTCCTTCAACTTGTTCTTATTTTTCCCAATCCTACAAAGAGACTTTTATTGCCCCATTCAGCCTCGAGACTGGTGTGAAATCAAGTGAGAGAACCATATTCCAAAATCATCCCACCGAAGGAGGGCAGCTGCCGGTCTCATAACTTCCCGTCGCATTAAGAGTTTCACCACTGTCAGCAGCCTGAACTCTCGCCAAAGCTCGACCAATCAGCCAAATTGGAGGCCTGTTGGTGTGTAAGTGTGGGATGTGGGGAGCCGTGCTTTCATACAGGAGCGAGAGATCCCGGCCTTCGTTTTTGAGCAAATCTGCTGAGGCTTGGCAAAATGTTAATATTCTCAACAAGTACCCAGTATGTGGACTGTCTGTTTTACTTGCCTCAACAACAGCACAGATATTAGTAGCCATATATATCATGTTTCTAGTGAAATATATAACGTATAAGACTGGAAAGAGAGAAGTCAATACAAATCCGGTAGATTAAAGAATTTAACATGATTTGATGCTATAAAGGATACTGTAATGTGTTATGGGACGTTATATAGTGCGGTGTAATATTGATCCAACCATGTTTAGGTTGGAAAATAATGTTTAATGGCCAAGATGGGTATTCCTGTCATACAATTTCTGTTTTGTTTTGTTTTTAAACAAAGGCTGTCTGTACCATTTGCAGTTTCACCCAGGTAAACACTGTGGGTGAAGGTTCTGCTCAAATGACCAGAAGGTTCCATCCATCCATCTTATATACCGCTTATCCTTTTCAAGGTCGCAGGGAAACCTGGAGCCTATCCCAGGGAGCATGGGGAATAAGGCGGGGTACACCCTGGAGAGGGTGCCAATCCATCGCAGGGCACAATCACACACCCATTCATACACTACGGACACTTCGGACATGAGAATCAGACTACCGTGCATGTCTTTGGACTGGGGGAGGAAACCGGAGTACCCGGAGGAAACCCCGGCAGCACGGGGAGAACATGCAAACTCCACACACACACACACACAGGGCCACGGTGGGACTCGAACCCCCGACCCTGGAGGTGTGAGGCGAACGTGCTAACCAATAAGCCATTGTGCGCCCCTTGGCCATTGAGCAAGAACCTTAATGCTGGTCACGTGGTCACATTACGACCCATGCATGCGGAAACACGTCATCTGCTAGTATAAATATTGTCAGCATGATGTAATGTCACGATCTAATAAGTGGGAGAAAAAGCCACAAAACGCGTGGCCGACGATGCTAAAATATCGTAATCCATTTAATCCACGATAATCCATGATGTTTCTCTTCTTCTTTAAATGTACTATTATTATTATTATTATTTTAAATTCTTGAACGTTTGTAGATTTATCAAGGTTTCTTTTAAAGATACACAAGTGACCTTGGGGTCCTGTGCGTAAAGGTATTTCAGTCAAATTAATTCACAGGTCAAAGTTCACCTGAACTTTGCTTTCTAGCAATAATCAAAAACAATATGCAAATGAATGCAAATCCGCTCACGTCTGCTGCATGCATTTCAATGAAAGTGTCTGCTAAATGAACACTAAATGGAACATTTGGTTTCTGTCGCTTAATAACCCTCTACGCACAGTTGGTGTTGTTTCTATACAAACGTTGTATGGAAGAGGGTCACATGGGTGACATGGAATAAACTCCACTTTATTTGTATAGCAATCATTCATGCGCTGTTGACTTCTCGGTTCGGATCGGTCGGAAGGTGTTGACTGATTTCCGCTGCAGATAATCATTCTGTTCATTCTAGGGAACTTGGTGAACACTCCATATGAACAGATTGGGAAATTTGTATTTGTTCCATTTATGGAAAGAGTCTTCAGTACCAGTGGAGACTCCTTCCTGGAAAATCTTCAAGACAGGGGAGTTTGTGCTTCGTGCTTATGTGCAAGCGTTCACTTAACGTTGATGCTAGCTACATCACCGACGTTTCGGCTAGCTAATAGATCGTCCGTGCTAGTTTTTAGCCTTTAACAAACTTGTAGCTCTAACTTTATATAATATAAAGCAAAAGTTTGTGATTACAGTCAGTCTTTAATGGGAAAAATGGAAATCATTGATCACCGTCTGTTATCGAAATGAAATTTGTGCTAAATATTTAGTCATGTATTTAGTCATTTAGATGGGTTAGTGAACCTATAGAGCTAGCTACGTAACCAAGTTGTGGAGTCTTCACTACAGGGTCAAACTGTACACACTCAGTGTGCAAAGGGTAAATAGTCTGCACTTATATAGCGCTTTTTTTAACCTTTAGCGGTTCAAAGCGCTGTACACTGGTTCTCATTCACACACACTCACACACCCATGGTAGCAGAGCTGCTATGCAAGGCGCTAACTTGCCATCGGGAGCAACTCGGGGTTCAGTGTGTTACCCAAGGACATGTGGTCATGTGGAGTCACGTGGGTCGGGAATCGAGCCGCCAACCCTACGATTAGTGGACGACCCGCTCTACCACCTGATCCACAGCTATATAGACTATATAGACTTATAGAAGCTGGTAGTTTTATCGAAGGTGATCGTCACATCACCTCATCTCATCCTGTCTAGTGTGTGTGGGAGACTAAATACCTACAAATATCAATTCACAATGAATTTACAATCCGAAACTATGCCATTTGCAGCAGTAAAAGTTAAACCATACTACTGGTTCATCACGCTCAGTACGCGCATGGACTTGGCATGGTGGTTTAACAGGTAGCACAGGGTTCCTAGCGTCCTCTGGGTTCATCGTACGTCCCAAAACATGCCAGTAGGCGGATTGACGACCCTAAATTTCTGCTCATGTGTGTGACCGTGTGCGCACGGTGTCCCGTGTCGGACTAGAGTCCCATCCAGGGTGCGTTCCCGCATCTCATCCAATATTCCCAGGATAGACTCCGGATCCACCATGGAGATATCTCCATGGTTACCGAAGATGAATGAATGAATGAATAAATAAATGAACGTACACATGCAGGTGTTTGTAGGTAAACTTTTGAGTCTAAGACTTTAATGAGAAAGCTCCCTGGTAACTAGTCGAGATCTTAAAATTCAACCTCGTGGATATAATTACTGTTTTTATAGTTTACAAAATTGGCAGTTGCTTTCACTGTAGCCCGCTGTATATCATGTCCTTAACGGTTGGCCAGAAGAGGGCATTCAGATTCTGTCTGACAAAGTTACCGGAGCCGCATCTGCATTTCTGCCCGTTCACCGCGCGCGGGAGAAGAGGAGAAACAGTCTCGCGGAGGAGGAAATCCTTTCCTTTAAACACCCCAAAGTCGGTGTTTTTTTGTTTGTTTGTTTCCGACGGGATCAAACGCCCTTGAGACATTGTAGGTGGGGGATTTCTTTTTTTTTAAAAAAAAAAAAAAAAGGAGAAGAAAAAAAAGAATGATAATATTAAATAAATAATTAAATAAATAAATCGACGGTGTCGCTCGTGCTGCCGGTGGAGCCGTTGTTTTGCGTCGCTTGCGCAATGTGCCACGACGCTCGCGCGCGGATTGATGCCGGAACGTTTTGGAATTTAGCTTAAAGTTTTTTTTTGTTGTTGTTGTTCGCGTGAGGGAGAGAAAATCAGACTGATAACTTGGTGAAGTCTTTGCGTCTTCGGATAAATGGAGTGTCTTTTTTCTTCTTGTTCTTCTTGCTCTCTTGCCTTTCTTCGCGCGGACCTTGACGGAGACTCGGTGTGTTTAATGTGACGTTTTGTCGGAGCCGTTCTACGACATGCTGCATGGTCACGACGGAGGAACCGACACACGCGGATACCGGATATCTTCGACGCGCTCGTGCTGCGGCGGAGCTCTGATTGCGTCGCGGGACCGGCGGAGGCTGCTGCGCGCGACGGCGCCGGTTTGCGGGCTCGGGAAGACGCGTGCCATGCGGATGATTCGGGACGCAAGACGCATATGAAAAACCCTTACCGACTGTCCACACCGATGAGTAAGTTTGCTTTTCAACGCAAAGCAGTTTGAGTTGCATGCGATTTTATTATTATTATTATTATTATTATTATTATTATTGTTATATGTATTATTATTATTTCCTCCCCCTTTTTATTTCATTCAGCACGGCGGGCTGCGCGTGATATCTGTCGGTTTTGTCCAACCGAATCTCGTGCATGCTCCGTTATGTGGCCTCGTTCCTTGCAGGCAGTTTAGGGTTTCACCTTGCAAAGCCAAAATCTGCGAAAGTCGGGTGTCAAGAGCATTTCTCGGGTTTTTCAGAGCGTTACGGGGTTCCGCGAGCTCAGATCTTGGAATTATGGACGCGGGACAACCTGACGGAGCGCGAGCGCTTATGATGGAACGGCTAGGGTGTTTGATTCTGCTTAGAAAAAAAGAAAAAAAAAAAAAAAAAAAACGGCAATGAGATCAACATGTACCGAGTGTGTAGCGCGTTCATTTTTCTGCGTCAGTCGCGCAGACTTGGGGCTTTTCTCAATTTGATGTGCCCGTGGGTGTAGTGTGTGTGTGTGTGTGTGTGTGTGTGTTGCGTGTGTTGGTGTATGCTTGCGCCTGTGCGCGCGAGAACGCGTGCGCACTCGCTCATGTGTCTGTGTGTGGGTGGATGAGTGTCTGAGAGTGTGCCATGAAGGCGTTAAGAGCTTTAAACGCAACATTTCTTTCCCATGAGGCAGTGCGTTATACACCCGTCTCTGTCTTAAATTCAGGCGTTAATGCTTTCACGTTTGACTTCTTGAACTCTGCATCTTGTGGATTTATTTATTTATTTATTTATTTTATGCGCAATTAAAAGCCTAGTGTATGTAGGATGATGGAGAAACGTGTTGCACGGAGATCACTGTGTGAGGGATGTCAAGTGAGGATCTTATTGTGCAGCATGTGCAACAACATGCAGCTCGTTTATTATTGGTGTTGAATAGGGTTTAGATCAGGCCCCGTTTCAGTTCTCTACATGTGATTATGTGGAATAACATGTGGTCCTATGATTGTTCACCAAACCCAGGATGAACAAGATTCCAGCCATCACGGTTCCTGTAATCCGTTCAGAAAGCTGCGTGAATTTATGAATTGATTTCTAAATGATGGCACGCTGTTCAATATTACACTCATGGAGCACTTTATTAGGAACACTCATTCATCATGCGATGCGTAAGGTCATGGAGATACAGCGTGATGTTCACGTCTACCATGTGAAGGTGGGAAAAATTGTGATCCGAGTGATCAGTCTCCAGAGTTTACTCAGAATAATAATAATAATAATAAAGGGGAAAAAAAAACATGCAGTGAGCGGAAGTTCTGCGGACGGAAATGTTTTTTTTTGTGAGAGAGGGTCAACGGAGAATGACCAGACTGGTTCGAGCTGACAGACAGGCTGCGGTGACTCGGATAACCACTGTGTATAATTGTGGTGAGCAGAAAAGCATCTCAGAATGCACACCATGTCGAAGCTTGATGTGGAGGACCTACAACAGCAGAAGACCACATCGGCATCCACTTCTGAGGCTGAAGTGGGCACAGAGTCACCAAGACTGGACAGGTGAAACTGGAAAAACGTAACCTGGTCTGATGGATCTCGATGTCTGCTGAAGGATACAGGTGTTAGGGTCAGTATTTGGCACCAACAACATGAATCCATGGACCCAACCTGTCTTGTGTCGACAGTCCAGGCTGGTGGAGGTGGTGTAACGGTGTGGGGAATGTTTTCTTGCCACACATTGGGCCCATTAATCGCAATCAATAATTGCTGGATGACCACATCCTATCTGAGTATTGTTGCTGACCGTGTGCATCCCTTCATGGCCACAATTTACCATCTTCTAATAGCTATGATAATTCCAGCATGATAACGCACCATGTCACACAGCAAAAATGATCTCAAACTGGTTTCCTGAACATGGAATTGAGTTCAGTGTTCTTCAGCGCAGTTCCCAGTCACCAGATCTGAATCCGATAGAACATCTTTGGGATGGCTGTGAGTTCAAATCCCAGCACTGCCGAGCTACCACTGTTGGGCCCTTGAGCAAGGCCCTTAACCTTCAAGTGCTCACTTGTATAAATGAGGTCATTGTAAATCGCTCTGGATAAAGACGTCTGCCAGATGCTGTAATGTAATGTAATGTAATGTAATGTGCTAGAACGGGAGATTCGCAGCATGAAAGAGCACCTGAAAAATCTGCAGGAACTGCGTGATGCAATCATGTCAACATGGACCAGAATCTCAAAGGAATGTTTCCGACATCTCGTGAAATCCACGCCACGAAGAATTGACAGCAAAGGGAGGCCCGACCCAATACTAGTATAGTGTTCCTAATAAAGTGCTCAGTTAGTGTATTTCATTATAAATATAATACGGGCAGATTCCTAATGTATATTCATTAAATGCAAATGGAAGCCCTTTTATCAACCCAATTAAAATTGGTATTATGATTATGAAGGCCGTTTCAGTTATCATATAACACTTTTATATAGAAAGGATTTAACCAAAGGCAAATACATTATTCATACTCAAATGCTTCATAGTGTGCACTTAATGCATACGGATACAAATAGGAGGTAAATGTACAGTGTGTGTGTGTATATATATATATATATATATATATATATATATATATATATATATATATATATATATATATATATATATTTGGAAGGGTTCTCAGGGCATCTAGTTAAGAGTTAAGACCATTGGTGTGCATTGCATTGCAGCTAGGATCCTATAGGATGCAACAAAATAGTTGCACTATTTTGGGGGGGGGATTATGAACTACAGTGATGCAGCTAAGATTGAGGAACGGTCAGAGCCAGAATTCACACACTATGTTGACATTGCTGAAAAACCTCTGGGTTTTTCCGGTATTTCCAGGGTCACAGTGATAGGGTTTGTATATTCAGTTTAGGCCCTGCCCATTTCTGATTTAAATCTGAATACAGGTACAGGTACAAATATCGGAGTACTAATCAGATACAGATAAAATGAAGATTGCGTTATACCCCCTGCTGTGTACACTGTGTGTGAACTGTGTCAAAATTTGCCATTAAACATTAAACCGCTACTGTGTCCTAGGGGGCAGTATACCGATACTATATGTGGAAATGTATAAGAGTACATTCTCTTTCAAACAGTCACTCTAATTAGTGATCTGGCATAAACGACTGCAGACATTACGCCTGGGAATAATCTGATTTTGTCACCAGGCATACACCGAGTACAAGGCTAATTACATAATGAAGTACAGTGTCACCAGGATGTGGTGATCCAACCATGCCATCCATTTTCACCTATCCACATTATAAATTACTTGATATAATAGACTGATAACAGCAGAGGCCACGGATTAATGTTTGAGCTTAATTCAATTTACCGAGTCCAAGAGTTGCTCTCAGATCCATTCGTGATTCTAGAAATGGATAGAGATCTACTATCTACTAATGCGAGTGCAATGCTATTAAATCGAGGTGAGAACAAAGTGTGTGATGCTTATGAATTTGAACTTGTAAACAAGTGCCGAATCAGTTTTATTGCTCAATTTTATGCCTTATCTAATGTGAGAACAGGATCTAAATGTCTCACCTGTTTATGTTAGCAATTCAGTAGCACAAAGGCTATAAGCGTGGCAACAGAAGGCTCAGGCAAACGTAAGTGATTTGGTTGGCTGCCACTCATTTAAGTAGTAATTGTGGTCTAATAGAGTGGCTCTGGCATGTCTTAAAACTCTGTCCGTCCATGCGGCAGTGAGTAAAAGTCCTGTTGTATTGTATGAACAGTTGGATCTCATATAGCCTTTGCCGTTATTGTAGATAAAAAAATGTGCAAAATCAGCTTTGGCAGGACTAATTCAAGCACTCATTAATGTTAATTAGATCCTGGTTGTCCACTGAATGAGTATATTGGTTCTAAGATGGAAAATGAACGGTGGTCCAAGAGAATGATGAAAGCTTAACTTCTTTCTTTAACTCTGCTTCGTTTCAGGCTCTGCCATGCGACGGCGATGGTTTGTGGTGCTGCTGGTGCAGGCATGGCTCTCTGCGAGTTTTTCTAACGGTGAGCGGCCATGCCCACGGAGCTGCCGCTGCGATGGCAAGATCGTTTACTGCGAGTCCAGTGCGTTCCGCGACGTGCCAAAAAACCTGTCTGGTGGCTGTCAGGGCTTGTCTCTGCGCTACAACAGCTTGGCAAGCTTGCGTGCTGGCCAGTTTGTTGGCCTCAACCAGCTCATTTGGCTCTATCTTGACCACAACTACATTGCAACCGTGGACGCTCGTGCCTTTCAAGGAATAAGGAGGCTCAAAGAGCTAATCCTGAGCTCCAATAAAATCACGCTCTTGCATAATACCACATTCCACCTGGTACCAAATCTGAGGAACCTTGACCTATCCTACAACAAACTGCAGGCTCTGCAGCCAGGTCAGTTCCAAGGACTGCGCAAACTCATCAGTTTGCACATGCGCTCCAACTCTTTGAAGAATCTACCATCTCGCCTGTTTCAGGATTGCCGCAATCTTGAATTCCTCGACCTCGGCTATAACCGTCTGCGCAGCATCACACGTAACGCGATGTCGGGGCTTGTGAAGCTGACGGAACTCCATCTCGAGCATAATCAGTTCTCCAAAATAAACTTTTCCAACTTCCCCCGGCTTTATAACCTCCGCGCTCTTTACCTGCAGTGGAATCGCATCCGGACCATGAGCGAGGGACTTACGTGGACCTGGAGTTCTCTACAGAAGTTGGACCTTTCAGGGAATGACCTACAGGAGCTGGAGCCAGAGGTCTACAAATGCATGCCGAACTTGCAGACACTCAATGTGGATTCCAACAAGCTGGTTAACGTCTCTCAGGAAGTTGTGTCGGCTTGGATTTCCCTGAGCATGATCAGCCTAGCTGGAAACATGTGGGACTGTGGACCTGTCGTCTGCCCCCTAGTAGCTTGGCTGAAAAACTTTCAAGGGAACAAGGAGACTCCCATGATTTGCGCCTCACCCAAAGAGGTTCAAGGTGAGAAAGTCTTGGATGCGGTGGACGCAAGTGGTGTGTGCAAGGTCAGTCATGTTACTCCCTCATTTGCTAGTTCTACAACTACCCTTTCTGGTGCCCCTGCTCTGAATGCAGCCCTTCCCTTTTCTCCCACACTTCATTCCGGAGGTAGCAGAAGGGGCCAGGGCACCTCCTTGCACCATCCCACCCCTTCAAGACCACCACAATCTGATGTCTCTCAACCCGAACAAGATTTTGAGCCAGTGTCTTTCCACAAGATAGTGGCAGGGAGCGTTGCACTGTTTTTATCCGTCGCAATGATTCTGCTTGTGATTTACGTGTCTTGGAAGCGCTATCCGAGCAGTGTCAAGCAGCTGCAGGAAAACACTTCAGCTGCCCGCAAACGTCGAAAAAAGTCTAGGGAGACTGAACGTACGCTCAGCACCCCCTTGCAGGAGTACTATGTGGACTACAAACCTTCAAGCTCCGAGGCCACAGATGTTCTGGTCAATGGAACAGGGCCATGCACATACTCCATATCCGGTTCCAGAGAATGTGAGGTATGACTCTACACTTCTTGCTACTTCTGTAACCAAAACCTTTCCACTGTTTGGCAGTGAAAAAAGAGCTCAGTGTAAATTGCTTTTAGAAAAATGGTGCTGTGATTTTGGTTTTGTCATTTTGTCGATTCCATGTTGGCGGCTAGAAATATTTATAAGAGTGGGATGTCAAATATTTTTAAGGCTACTTGGCTCGGACTGATTTTTTTATTGATTTCTGGCAAATGTGTGCATTTTGATTTCAGTATGCTAAAGAATGTGATTTG